>NW_023493796.1:0-90000 GCF_013265735.2 Oncorhynchus mykiss
TTTTTTTTAAATGCGTAGTTTCATTCCATGTGTAAGTGCCATTATACATTTTTTTTTACCTCTTCCATCAGTTCGTATTGGTCATATCGATTAGACACTGGCCTCCTAAGCCATGGATTGTGAGGTTTAGTCTTTGCTGAAGTGGCTGAAAGCAGAGTTGTGCAGCGGATGCGTGCTGGGCCCATAACCCAGAGGTTGATGGATCGAAAACATTTTCTGCTAACCAGCTTTTTATAGCATTTAAGTGCAAACAAATATTTTTTTTAAATGCGTAGTTTCATTCCATGTGTAAGTGCCATTATACATTTTTTTTTACCTCTTCCATCAGTTCTTATTGGTCATATTGATTACAAAGATCCCCAGTGGCCTAAGACACTGGCCTCCTAAGCCATGGATTGTGAGGTTTAGTCTTTGCTGAAGTGGCTGAAAGCAGAGTTGTGCAGCGGATGCGTGCTGGGCCCATAACCAGTTCGTACTGGTTGGGAAAGGTAGACATTGCTCCAGTGGCCTAATGGATAAGGCACTGGCCTCCTAAGCCAGAAATTGTGGGTTCAAGTCCCATCTGGGGTGGTCGGAAACATTGTGGCCCCAGCAGAAGCGTGCTAGGTCCATTACCCAGTGGTCGATGGATCGAAAACATTTTCTGCTAACCATAGCATTTAAGTGCCAACAAATAATTTTTTTTAAATGCGTAGTTTCATTCCATGTGTAAGTGCCATTATACATTTTTTTTTACCTCTTCCATCAGTTCGTATTGGTCATATTGATTACAAAGATCCCCAGTGGCCTAAGACACTGGCCTCCTAAGCCATGGATTGTGAGGTTTAGTCTTTGCTGAAGTGGCTGAAAGCAGAGTTGTGCAGCGGATGCGTGCTGGGCCCATAACCAGTTCGTACTGGTTGGGAAAGGTAGACATTGCCCCAGTGTCCTAATGGGATAAGGCACTGGCCTCATAAGCCAGGAATTGTGGGTTCAAGTCCCATCTGGGGTTGTCGGAAACATTGTGGCTCAGCAGAAGCGTGCTTGGTCCATTGCCCAGTGGTCGATGGATCAAAAACATTTTCTGCTAACCATAGCATTTAAGTGCCAAAATTTTTTTTTTTTTAAAAGCGTAGTTTCATTCCATGTGTAAGTGCCATTATACATTTTTTTTACCTCTTCCATCAGTTCGTATTGGTCATATCGATTAGACACTGGCCTCCTAAGCCATGGATTGTGAGGTTTAGTCTTTGCTGAAGTGGCTGAAAGCAGAGTTGTGCAGCGGATGCCTGCTGGGTCCATAACCCAGAGGTTGATGGATCAAAAACATTTTCTGCTAACCAGCCTTTTTATAGCATTTAAGTGCGAACAAATATTTTTTTAAAATGCGTAGTTTCATTCCATGTGTAAGTGCCATTATACATTTTTTTTTACCTCTTCCATCAGTTCGTATTGGTCATATCGATTAGACACTGGCCTCCTAAGCCATGGATTGTGAGGTTTAGTCTTTGCTGAAGTGGCTGAAAGCAGAGTTGTGCAGCGGATGCGTGCTGGGCCCATAACCCAGAGGTTGATGGATCGAAAACATTTTCTGCTAACCAGCTTTTATAGCATTTAAGTGCAAACAAATATTTTTTTAAATGCGTAGTTTCATTCCATGTGTAAGTGCCATTATAAAAAAAATTTTTACCTCTTCCATCAGTTCGTATTGGTCATATTGATTACAAAGATCCCCAGTGGCCTAAGACACTGGCCTCCTAAGCCATGGATTGTGAGGTTTAGTCTTTGCTGAAGTGGCTGAAAGCAGAGTTGTGCAGCGGATGCGTGCTGGGCCCATAACCCAGAGGTTGATGGATCGAAAACATTTTCTGCTAACCAGCTTTTATAGCATTTAAGTGCAAACAAATATTTTTTTTAAATGCGTAGTTTCATTCCATGTGTAAGTGCCATTATACATTTTTTTTTACCTCTTCCATCAGTTCGTATTGGTCATATCGATTAGACACTGGCCTCCTAAGCCATGGATTGTGAGGTTTAGTCTTTGCTGAAGTGGCTGAAAGCAGAGTTGTGCAGCGGATGCGTGCTGGGCCCATAACCCAGAGGTTGATGGATCGAAAACATTTTCTGCTAACCAGCTTTTTATAGCATTTAAGTGCAAACAAATATTTTTTTTAAATGCGTAGTTTCATTCCATGTGTAAGTGCCATTATAAAAAATTTTTTTACCTCTTCCATCAGTTCGTATTGGTCATATTGATTACAAAGATCCCCAGTGGCCTAAGACACTGGCCTCCTAAGCATGGATTGTGAGGTTTAGTCTTTGCTGAAGTGGCTGAAAGCAGAGTTGTGCAGCGGATGCGTGCTGGGCCCATAACCCAGAGGTTGATGGATCGAAAACATTTTCTGCTAACCAGCTTTTTATAGCATTTAAGTGCAAACAAATATTTTTTTTAAATGCGTAGTTTCATTCCATGTGTAAGTGCCATTATACATTTTTTTTTACCTCTTCCATCAGTTCTTATTGGTCATATTGATTACAAAGATCCCCAGTGGCCTAAGACACTGGCCTCCTAAGCCATGGATTGTGAGGTTTAGTCTTTGCTGAAGTGGCTGAAAGCAGAGTTGTGCAGCGGATGCGTGCTGGGCCCATAACCAGTTCGTACTGGTTGGGAAAGGTAGACATTGCTCCAGTGGCCTAATGGATTAGGCACTGGCCTCCTAAGCCAGAAATTGTGGGTTCAAGTCCCATCTGGGGTCGTCGGAAACATTGTGGCCCAGCAGAAGCGTGCTAGGTCCATTACCCAGTGGTCGATGGATCGAAAACATTTTCTGCTAACCATAGCATTTAAGTGCCAACAAATATTTTTTTTAAATGCGTAGTTTCATTCCATGTGTAAGTGCCATTATACATTTTTTTTTACCTCTTCCATCAGTTTGTATTGGTCATATTGATTACAAAGATCCCCAGTGGCCTAAGACACTGGCCTCCTAAGCCATGGATTGTGAGGTTTAGTCTTTGCTGAAGTGGCTGAAAGCAGAGTTGTGCAGCGGATGCGTGCTGGGCTCATAACCAGTTCGTACTGGTTGGGAAAGGTAGACATTGCCCCAGTGGCCTAATGGATAAGGCACTGGCCTCCTAAGCCAGGAATTGTGGGTTCAAGTCCCATCTGGGGTTGTTGGAAACATTGTGGCTCAGCAGAAGCGTGCTTGGTCCATTACCCAGTGGTCGATGGATCAAAAACATTTTCTGCTAACCATAGCATTTAAGTGCCAAATTTTTTTTTTTTTTAAAAGCGTAGTTTCATTCCATGTGTAAGTGCCATTATACATTTTTTTTTACCTCTTCCATCAGTTCGTATTGGTCATATCGATTAGACACTGGCCTCCTAAGCCATGGATTGTGAGGTTTAGTCTTTGCTGAAGTGGCTGAAAGCAGAGTTGTGCAGCGGATGCCTGCTGGGTCCATAACCCAGAGGTTGATGGATCAAAAACATTTTCTGCTAACCAGCTTTTTATAGCATTTAAGTGCAAACAAATATTTTTTTTAAATGCGTAGTTTCATTCCATGTGTAAGTGCCATTATAAAAAAATTTTTACCTCTTCCATCAGTTCGTATTGGTCATATTGATTACAAAGATCCCCAGTGGCCTAAGACACTGGCCTCCTAAGCCATGGATTGTGAGGTTTAGTCTTTGCTGAAGTGGCTGAAAGCAGAGTTGTGCAGCGGATGCGTGCTGGGCCCATAACCCAGAGGTTGATGGATCGAAAACATTTTCTGCTAACCAGCTTTTTATAGCATTTAAGTGCAAACAAATATTTTTTTTAAATGCGTAGTTTCATTCCATGTGTAAGTGCCATTATACATTTTTTTTTACCTCTTCCATCAGTTCGTATTGGTCATATCGATTAGACACTGGCCTCCTAAGCCATGGATTGTGAGGTTTAGTCTTTGCTGAAGTGGCTGAAAGCAGAGTTGTGCAGCGGATGCGTGCTGGGCCCATAACCCAGAGGTTGATGGATCGAAAACATTTTCTGCTAACCAGCTTTTTATAGCATTTAAGTGCAAACAAATATTTTTTTTAAATGCGTAGTTTCATTCCATGTGTAAGTGCCATTATAAAAAAAATTTTTACCTCTTCCATCAGTTCGTATTGGTCATATTGATTACAAAGATCCCCAGTGGCCTAAGACACTGGCCTCCTAAGCCATGGATTGTGAGGTTTAGTCTTTGCTGAAGTGGCTGAAAGCAGAGTTGTGCAGCGGATGCGTGCTGGGCCCATAACCCAGAGGTTGATGGATCGAAAACATTTTCTGCTAACCAGCTTTTTATAGCATTTAAGTGCAAACAAATATTTTTTTAAATGCGTAGTTTCATTCCATGTGTAAGTGCCATTATACATTTTTTTTTACCTCTTCCATCAGTTCGTATTGGTCATATCGATTAGACACTGGCCTCCTAAGCCATGGATTGTGAGGTTTAGTCTTTGCTGAAGTGGCTGAAAGCAGAGTTGTGCAGCGGATGCGTGCTGGGCCCATAACCCAGAGGTTGATGGATCGAAAACATTTTCTGCTAACCAGCTTTTTATAGCATTTAAGTGCAAACAAATATTTTTTTTAAATGCGTAGTTTCATTCCATGTGTAAGTGCCATTATACATTTTTTTTTACCTCTTCCATCAGTTCTTATTGGTCATATTGATTACAAAGATCCCCAGTGGCCTAAGACACTGGCCTCCTAAGCCATGGATTGTGAGGTTTAGTCTTTGCTGAAGTGGCTGAAAGCAGAGTTGTGCAGCGGATGCGTGCTGGGCCCATAACCAGTTCGTACTGGTTGGGAAAGGTAGACATTGCTCCAGTGGCCTAATGGATTAGGCACTGGCCTCCTAAGCCAGAAATTGTGGGTTCAAGTCCCATCTGGGGTCGTCGGAAACATTGTGGCCCAGCAGAAGCGTGCTAGGTCCATTACCCAGTGGTCGATGGATCGAAAACATTTTCTGCTAACCATAGCATTTAAGTGCCAACAAATATTTTTTTTTAAATGCGTAGTTTCATTCCATGTGTAAGTGCCATTATACATTTTTTTTTACCTCTTCCATCAGTTTGTATTGGTCATATTGATTACAAAGATCCCCAGTGGCCTAAGACACTGGCCTCCTAAGCCATGGATTGTGAGGTTTAGTCTTTGCTGAAGTGGCTGAAAGCAGAGTTGTGCAGCGGATGCGTGCTGGGCTCATAACCAGTTCGTACTGGTTGGGAAAGGTAGACATTGCCCCAGTGGCCTAATGGATAAGGCACTGGCCTCCTAAGCCAGGAATTGTGGGTTCAAGTCCCATCTGGGGTTGTTGGAAACATTGTGGCTCAGCAGAAGCGTGCTTGGTCCATTACCCAGTGGTCGATGGATCAAAAACATTTTCTGCTAACCATAGCATTTAAGTGCCAAATTTTTTTTTTTTTAAAAGCGTAGTTTCATTCCATGTGTAAGTGCCATTATACATTTTTTTTTACCTCTTCCATCAGTTCGTATTGGTCATATCGATTAGACACTGGCCTCCTAAGCCATGGATTGTGAGGTTTAGTCTTTGCTGAAGTGGCTGAAAGCAGAGTTGTGCAGCGGATGCCTGCTGGGTCCATAACCCAGAGGTTGATGGATCAAAAACATTTTCTGCTAACCAGCTTTTTATAGCATTTAAGTGCAAACAAATATTTTTTTTAAATGCGTAGTTTCATTCCATGTGTAAGTGCCATTATAAAAAAATTTTTTACCTCTTCCATCAGTTCGTATTGGTCATATTGATTACAAAGATCCCCAGTGGCCTAAGACACTGGCCTCCTAAGCCATGGATTGTGAGGTTTAGTCTTTGCTGAAGTGGCTGAAAGCAGAGTTGTGCAGCGGATGCGTGCTGGGCCCATAACCCAGAGGTTGATGGATCGAAAACATTTCTGCTAACCAGCTTTTTATAGCATTTAAGTGCAAACAAATATTTTTTTTAAATGCGTAGTTTCATTCCATGTGTAAGTGCCATTATACATTTTTTTTTACCTCTTCCATCAGTTCGTATTGGTCATATCGATTAGACACTGGCCTCCTAAGCCATGGATTGTGAGGTTTAGTCTTTGCTGAAGTGGCTGAAAGCAGAGTTGTGCAGCGGATGCCTGCTGGGTCCATAACCCAGAGGTTGATGGATCAAAAACATTTTCTGCTAACCAGCTTTTTATAGCATTTAAGTGCAAACAAATATTTTTTTTAAATGCGTAGTTTCATTCCATGTGTAAGTGCCATTATAAAAAAAATTTTTACCTCTTCCATCAGTTCGTATTGGTCATATTGATTACAAAGATCCCCAGTGGCCTAAGACACTGGCCTCCTAAGCCATGGATTGTGAGGTTTAGTCTTTGCTGAAGTGGCTGAAAGCAGAGTTGTGCAGCGGATGCGTGCTGGGCCCATAACCCAGAGGTTGATGGATCGAAAACATTTTCTGCTAACCAGCTTTTTATAGCATTTAAGTGCAAACAAATATTTTTTTTAAATGCGTAGTTTCATTCCATGTGTAAGTGCCATTATACATTTTTTTTTACCTCTTCCATCAGTTCGTATTGGTCATATCGATTAGACACTGGCCTCCTAAGCCATGGATTGTGAGGTTTAGTCTTTGCTGAAGTGGCTGAAAGCAGAGTTGTGCAGCGGATGCGTGCTGGGCCCATAACCCAGAGGTTGATGGATCGAAAACATTTTCTGCTAACCAGCTTTTTATAGCATTTAAGTGCAAAAAAATATTTTTTTTAAATGCGTAGTTTCATTCCATGTGTAAGTGCCATTATACATTTTTTTTTACCTCTTCCATCAGTTCTTATTGGTCATATTGATTACAAAGATCCCCAGTGGCCTAAGACACTGGCCTCCTAAGCCATGGATTGTGAGGTTTAGTCTTTGCTGAAGTGGCTGAAAGCAGAGTTGTGCAGCGGATGCGTGCTGGGCCCATAACCAGTTCGTACTGGTTGGGAAAGGTAGACATTGCTCCAGTGGCCTAATGGATAAGGCACTGGCCTCCTAAGCCAGAAATTGTGGGTTCAAGTCCCATCTGGGGTCGTCGGAAACATTGTGGCCCAGCAGAAGCGTGCTAGGTCCATTACCCAGTGGTCGATGGATCGAAAACATTTTCTGCTAACCATAGCATTTAAGTGCCAACAAATATTTTTTTTTAAATGCGTAGTTTCATTCCATGTGTAAGTGCCATTATACATTTTTTTTTACCTCTTCCATCAGTTCGTATTGGTCATATTGATTACAAAGATCCCCAGTGGCCTAAGACACTGGCCTCCTAAGCCATGGATTGTGAGGTTTAGTCTTTGCTGAAGTGGCTGAAAGCAGAGTTGTGCAGCGGATGCGTGCTGGGCCCATAACCAGTTCGTACTGGTTGGGAAAGGTAGACATTGCCCCAGTGGCCTAATGGATAAGGCACTGGCCTCCTAAGCCAGGAATTGTGGGTTCAAGTCCCATCTGGGGTTGTTGGAAACATTGTGGCTCAGCAGAAGCGTGCTTGGTCCATTACCCAGTGGTCGATGGATCAAAAACATTTTCTGCTAACCATAGCATTTAAGTGCCAAAATTTTTTTTTTTTAAAAGCGTAGTTTCATTCCATGTGTAAGTGCCATTATACATTTTTTTTTACCTCTTCCATCAGTTCGTATTGGTCATATCGATTAGACACTGGCCTCCTAAGCCATGGATTGTGAGGTTTAGTCTTTGCTGAAGTGGCTGAAAGCAGAGTTGTGCAGCGGATGCCTGCTGGGTCCATAACCCAGAGGTTGATGGATCAAAAACATTTTCTGCTAACCAGCTTTTTATAGCATTTAAGTGCGAACAAATATTTTTTTTAAATGCGTAGTTTCATTCCATGTGTAAGTGCCATTATACATTTTTTTTTACCTCTTCCATCAGTTCGTATTGGTCATATCGATTAGACACTGGCCTCCTAAGCCATGGATTGTGAGGTTTAGTCTTTGCTGAAGTGGCTGAAAGCAGAGTTGTGCAGCGGATGCCTGCTGGGTCCATAACCCAGAGGTTGATGGATCAAAAACATTTTCTGCTAACCAGCTTTTTATAGCATTTAAGTGCAAACAAATATTTTTTTTAAATGCGTAGTTTCATTCCATGTGTAAGTGTCATTATAAAAAATTTTTTTACCTCTTCCATCAGTTCGTATTGGTCATATTGATTACAAAGATCCCCAGTGGCCTAAGACACTGGCCTCCTAAGCCATGGATTGTGAGGTTTAGTCTTTGCTGAAGTGGCTGAAAGCAGAGTTGTGCAGCGGATGCGTGCTGGGCCCATAACCCAGAGGTTGATGGATCGAAAACATTTTCTGCTAACCAGCTTTTTATAGCATTTAAGTGCAAAGAAATATTTTTTTTAAATGCGTAGTTTCATTCCATGTGTAAGTGCCATTATACATTTTTTTTTACCTCTTCCATCAGTTCGTATTGGTCATATCGATTAGACACTGGCCTCCTAAGCCATGGATTGTGAGGTTTAGTCTTTGCTGAAGTGGCTGAAAGCAGAGTTGTGCAGCGGATGCGTGCTGGGCCCATAACCCAGAGGTTGATGGATCGAAAACATTTTCTGCTAACCAGCTTTTTATAGCATTTAAGTGCAAAAAAATATTTTTTTTAAATGCGTAGTTTCATTCCATGTGTAAGTGCCATTATACATTTTTTTTTACCTCTTCCATCAGTTCTTATTGGTCATATTGATTACAAAGATCCCCAGTGGCCTAAGACACTGGCCTCCTAAGCCATGGATTGTGAGGTTTAGTCTTTGCTGAAGTGGCTGAAAGCAGAGTTGTGCAGCGGATGCGTGCTGGGCCCATAACCAGTTCGTACTGGTTGGGAAAGGTAGACATTGCTCCAGTGGCCTAATGGATAAGGCACTGGCCTCCTAAGCCAGGAATTGTGGGTTCAAGTCCCATCTGGGGTTGTTGGAAACATTGTGGCTCAGCAGAAGCGTGCTTGGTCCATTACCCAGTGGTCGATGGATCAAAAACATTTTCTGCTAACCATAGCATTTAAGTGCCAAAATTTTTTTTTTTAAAAGCGTAGTTTCATTCCATGTGTAAGTGCCATTATACATTTTTTTTTACCTCTTCCATCAGTTCGTATTGGTCATATCGATTAGACACTGGCCTCCTAAGCCATGGATTGTGAGGTTTAGTCTTTGCTGAAGTGGCTGAAAGCAGAGTTGTGCAGCGGATGCCTGCTGGGTCCATAACCCAGAGGTTGATGGATCAAAAACATTTTCTGCTAACCAGCTTTTTATAGCATTTAAGTGCGAACAAATATTTTTTTAAAATGCGTAGTTTCATTCCATGTGTAAGTGCCATTATACATTTTTTTTACCTCTTCCATCAGTTCGTATTGGTCATATCGATTAGACACTGGCCTCCTAAGCCATGGATTGTGAGGTTTAGTCTTTGCTGAAGTGGCTGAAAGCAGAGTTGTGCAGCGGATGCGTGCTGGGCCCATAACCCAGAGGTTGATGGATCGAAAACATTTTCTGCTAACCAGCTTTTTATAGCATTTAAGTGCAAACAAATATTTTTTTTAAATGCGTAGTTTCATTCCATGTGTAAGTGCCATTATAAAAAAAAAATTTACCTCTTCCATCAGTTCGTATTGGTCATATTGATTACAAAGATCCCCAGTGGCCTAAGACACTGGCCTCCTAAGCCATGGATTGTGAGGTTTAGTCTTTGCTGAAGTGGCTGAAAGCAGAGTTGTGCAGCGGATGCGTGCTGGGCCCATAACCCAGAGGTTGATGGATCGAAAACATTTTCTGCTAACCAGCTTTTTATAGCATTTAAGTGCAAACAAATATTTTTTTTAAATGCGTAGTTTCATTCCATGTGTAAGTGCCATTATACATTTTTTTTTACCTCTTCCATCAGTTCGTATTGGTCATATCGATTAGACACTGGCCTCCTAAGCCATGGATTGTGAGGTTTAGTCTTTGCTGAAGTGGCTGAAAGCAGAGTTGTGCAGCGGATGCGTGCTGGGCCCATAACCCAGAGGTTGATGGATCGAAAACATTTTCTGCTAACCAGCTTTTTATAGCATTTAAGTGCAAACAAATATTTTTTTTAAATGCGTAGTTTCATTCC
Source organism: Oncorhynchus mykiss (assembly GCF_013265735.2). Lineage (NCBI taxonomy): Eukaryota > Metazoa > Chordata > Actinopteri > Salmoniformes > Salmonidae > Oncorhynchus > Oncorhynchus mykiss. The sequence goes on from NW_023493796.1 coordinate 10,132, forward strand.
ATGTGTAAGTGCCATTATACATTTTTTTTTACCTCTTCCATCAGTTCTTATTGGTCATATTGATTACAAAGATCCCCAGTGGCCTAAGACACTGGCCTCCTAAGCCATGGATTGTGAGGTTTAGTCTTTGCTGAAGTGGCTGAAAGCAGAGTTGTGCAGCGGATGCGTGCTGGGCCCATAACCAGTTCGTACTGGTTGGGAAAGGTAGACATTGCTCCAGTGGCCTAATGGATAAGGCACTGGCCTCCTAAGCCAGAAATTGTGGGTTCAAGTCCCATCTGGGGTGGTCGGAAACATTGTGGCCCAGCAGAAGCGTGCTAGGTCCATTACCCAGTGGTCGATGGATCAAAAACATTTTCTGCTAACCATAGCATTTAAGTGCCAACAAATATTTTTTTTTAAATGCGTAGTTTCCTTCCATGTGTAAGTGCCATTATACATTTTTTTTTACCTCTTCCATCAGTTCGTATTGGTCATATTGATTACAAAGATCCCCAGTGGCCTAAGACACTGGCCTCCTAAGCCATGGATTGTGAGGTTTAGTCTTTGCTGAAGTGGCTGAAAGCAGAGTTGTGCAGCGGATGCGTGCTGGGCCCATAACCCAGAGGTTGATGGATCGAAAACATTTTCTGCTAACCAGCTTTTTATAGCATTTAAGTGCAAACAAATATTTTTTTTAAATGCGTAGTTTCATTCCATGTGTAAGTGCCATTATACATTTTTTTTTACCTCTTCCATCAGTTCGTATTGGTCATATTGATTACAAAGATCCCCAGTGGCCTAAGACACTGGCCTCCTAAGCCATGGATTGTGAGGTTTAGTCTTTGCTGAAGTGGCTGAAAGCAGAGTTGTGCAGCGGATGCGTGCTGGGCCCATAACCCAGAGGTTGATGGATCGAAAACATTTTCTGCTAACCAGCTTTTTATAGCATTTAAGTGCAAACAAATATTTTTAAAATGCGTAGTTTCATTCCATGTGTAAGTGCCATTATACATTTTTTTTTACCTCTTCCATCAGTTCGTATTGGTCATATTGATTACAAAGATCCCCAGTGGCCTAAGACACTGGCCTCCTAAGCCATGGATTGTGAGGTTTAGTCTTTGCTGAAGTGGCTGAAAGCAGAGATGTGCAGCGGATGCGTGCTGGGCCCATAACCCAGAGGTTGATGGATCGAAAACATTTTCTGCTAACCAGCTTTTTATAGCATTTAAGTTCAAACAAATATTTTTTTTAAATGCGTAGTTTCATTCCATGTGTAAGTGCCATTATACTTTTTTTTTTTAACCATAGCATTTAAGTGCCAAAATTTTTTTTTTTTTAAAAGCGTAGTTTCATTCCATGTGTAAGTGCCATTATAAATTTTTTTTTACCTCTTCCATCAGTTCGTATTGGTCATATCGATTAGACACTGGCCTCCTAAGCCATGGATTGTGAGGTTTAGTCTTTGCTGAAGTGGCTGAAAGCAGAGTTGTGCAGCGGATGCGTGCTGGGTCCATAACCCAGAGGTTGATGGATCAAAAACATTTTCTGCTAACCAGCTTTTTATAGCATTTAAGTGCGAACAAATATTTTTTTTAAATGCGTAGTTTCATTCCATGTGTAAGTACCATTATACATTTTTTTTTTACGTCTTCCATCAGTTCGTATTGGTCATATTGATTACAAAGATCCCCAGTGGCCTAAGACACTGGCCTCCTAAGCCATGGATTGTGAGGTTTAGTCTTTGCTGAAGTGGCTGAAGGCAGAGTTGTGCAGAGGATGCGTGCTGGGCCCATAACCCAGAGGTTGATGGATCGAAAACATTTTCTGCTAACCAGCTTTTTATAGCATTTAAGTTCGAACAAATATTTTTTTAAAATGCGTAGTTTCATTCCATGTGTAAGTGCCATTATACTTTTTTTTTTTTACCTCTTCCATCAGTTCGTATTGGTCATATTGATTACAAAGATCCCCAGTGGCCTAAGACACTGGCCTCCTAAGCCATGGATTGTGAGGTTTAGTCTTTGCTGAAGTGGCTGAAAGCAGAGTTGTGCAGCGGATGCGTGCTGGGCCCATAACCCAGAGGTTGATGGATCGAAAACATTTTCTGCTAACCAGCTTTTTATAGCATTTAAGTTCGAACAAATATTTTTTTTAAATGCGTAGTTTCATTCCATGTGTAGGTGCCATTATATATATATTTTTTTACCTCTTCCATCAGTTCGTATTGGTCATATTGATTACAAAGATCCCCAGTGGCCTAAGACACTGGCCTCCTAAGCCATGGATTGTGAGGTTTAGTCTTTGCTGAAGTGGCTGAAAGCAGAGTTGTGCAGCGGATGCGTGCTGGGCCCATAACCCAGAGGTTGATGGATCGAAAACATTTTCTGCTAACCAGCTTTTTATAGCATTTAAGTTCAAACAAATATTTTTTTTAAATGCGTAGTTTCATTCCATGTGTAGGTGCCATTATACTTTTTTTTTTACCTCTTCCATCAGTTCGTATTGGTCATATTGATTACAAAGATCCCCAGTGGCCTAAGACACTGGCCTCCTAAGCCATGGATTGTGAGGTTTAGTCTTTGCTGAAGTGGCTGAAAGCAGAGTTGTGCAGCGGATGCGTGCTGGGCCCATAACCCAGAGGTTGATGGATCGAAAACATTTTCTGCTAACCAGCTTTTTATAGCATTTAAGTGCAAACAAATATTTTTAAAATGCGTAGTTTCATTCCATGTGTAAGTGCCATTATACATTTTTTTTTACCTCTTCCATCAGTTCGTATTGGTCATATTGATTACAAAGATCCCCAGTGGCCTAAGACACTGGCCTCCTAAGCCATGGATTGTGAGGTTTAGTCTTTGCTGAAGTGGCTGAAAGCAGAGATGTGCAGCGGATGCGTGCTGGGCCCATAACCCAGAGGTTGATGGATCGAAAACATTTTCTGCTAACCAGCTTTTTATAGCATTTAAGTTCGAACAAATATTTTTTTTAAATGCGTAGTTTCATTCCATGTGTAAGTGCCATTATACTTTTTTTTTTTTACCTCTTCCATCAGTTCGTATTGGTCATATTGATTACAAAGATCCCCAGTGGCCTAAGACACTGGCCTCCTAAGCCATGGATTGTGAGGTTTAGTCTTTGCTGAAGTGGCTGAAAGCAGAGTTGTGCAGCGGATGCGTGCTGGGCCCATAACCCAGAGGTTGATGGATCGAAAACATTTTCTGCTAACCAGCTTTTTATAGCATTTAAGTTCAAACAAATATTTTTTTTAAATGCGTAGTTTCCTTCCATGTGTAAGTGCCATTATACATTTTTTGTTACCTCTTCCATCAGTTCATATTGGTCATATTGATTACAAAGATCCCCAGTGGCCTAAGACACTGACCTCCTAAGCCATGGATTGTGAGGTTTAGTCTTTGCTGAAGTGGCTGAAAGCAGAGTTGTGCAGCGGATGCGTGCTGGGCCCATAACCCAGAGGTTGATGGATCGAAAACATTTTCTGCTAACCAGCTTTTTATAGCATTTAAGTGCCAACAAATATTTTTTTTAAATGCGTAGTTTCATTCCATGTGTAGGTGCCATTATACATTTTTTTTTACCTCTTCCATCAGTTCGTATTGGTCATATTGATTACAAATATCCCCAGTGGCCTAAGACACTGGCCTCCTAAGCCATGGATTGTGAGGTTTAGTCTTTGCTGAAGTGGCTGAAAGCAGAGTTGTGCAGCGGATGCGTGCTGGGCCCATAACCCAGAGGTTTATGGATCGAAAACATTTTCTGCTAACCAGCTTTTTATAGCATTTAAGTGTGAACAAATATTTTTAAAAAATGCGTAGTTTCATTCCATGTGTAAGTGCCATTATACATTTTGTTTTTTACCTGTTACATCAGTTCGTATTGGTCATATTGATTACAAAGATCCCCAGTGGCTTAAGACACTGGCCTCCTAAGCCATGGATTGTGAGGTTTAGTCTTTGCTGAAGTGGCTGAAAGCAGAGTTTTGCAGCGGATGCGTGCTGGGCCCATAACCCAGAGGTTGATGGATCGAAAACATTTTCTGCTAACCAGCTTTTTATAGCATTTAAGTGCGAACAAATATTTTTAAAAAATGCGTAGTTTCATTCCATGTGTATGTGCCATTATACATTTTTTTTTTTACATCTTCCATCAGTTCGTATTGGTCATATTGATTACAAAGATCCCCAGTGGCCTAAGACACTGGCCTCCTAAGCCATGGATTGTGAGGTTTAGTCTTTGCTGAAGTGGCTGAAAGCAGAGTTGTGCAGCGGATGCATGCTGGGCCCATAACCCAGAGGTTGGTGGATCGAAAACATTTTCGGCTAACCAGCTTTTTATAGCATTTAAGTGCCAACAAATATTTTTTTAAAATGCGTAGTTTCATTCCATGTGTAAGTGCCATTATACATTTTTTTTTTACCTCTTCCATCTGTTCGTATTGGTCATATTGATTACAAATATCCCCAGTGGCCTAAGACACTGGCCTCCTAAGCCATGGATTGTGAGGTTTAGTCTTTGCTGAAGTGGCTGAAAGCAGAGTTGTGCAGCGGATGCGTGCTGGGCCCATAACCCAGAGGTTGATGGATCGAAAACATTTTCGGCTAACCAGCTTTTTATAGCATTTAAGTGTGAACAAATATTTTTTTTAAATGCGTAGTTTCATTCCATGTGTAAGTGCCATTATAAATTTTTTTTATACCTCTTACATCAGTTCGTATTGGTCATATTGATTACGAATATCCCCAGTGGCCTAAGACACTGGCCTCCTAAACCATGGATTGTGAGGTTTAGTCTTTGCTGAAGTGGCTGAAAGCAGAGTTGTGCAGCGGATGCATGCTGGGCCCATAACCAGTTCGTACTGGTTGTGAAACGTAGACAGTGCCCCAGTGGCCTAATGGATAAGGCACTGGCCTCCTAAGCCAGGAATTGTGGGTTCAAGTCCCATCTGGGGTGGTTGTAAACATTGTGGCCCAGCAGAAGCGTGCTGTGTCCATAACCCAGAGGTCGATGGATCGAAAACAATTTCGGCTAACCAGCTTTTTATAGCATTTAAGTGCGAACAAATATTTTTTTTAAATGCGTAGTTTCATTCCATGTTTAAGTGCCATAATACATTTTGTTTTTTACCTCTTCCATCAGTTCGTATTGGTCATATTGATTACAAAGACCCATTTTCGGCTAACCAGCTTTTTATAGCATTTAAGTGCAAACAAATATTTTTTTTAAATGCGTAGTTTCATTCCATGTGTAAGTGCCATTATACATTTTGTTTTTTACCTCTTCCATCAGTTCGTATTGGTCATATTGATTACAAATATCCCCAGTGGCCTAAGACACTGGCCTCCTAAACCATGGATTGTGAGGTTTAGTCTTTGCTGAAGTGGCTGAAAGCTGAGTTGTGCAGCGGATGCGTGCTGGGCCCATAACCCAGAGGTTGATGGATCGAAAACATTTTCTGCTAACCAGCTTTTTATAGCATTTAAGTGCAAACAAATATTTTTTTTAAATGCGTAGTTTCATTCCATGTTTAAGTGCCATTATACATTTTGTTTTTTACCTCTTACATCAGTTCGTATTGGTCATATTGAGTACAAAGACCCCCAGTGGCTTAAGACACTGGCCTCCTAAGCCATGGATTGTGAGGTTTAGTCTTTGCTGAAGTGGCTGAAAGCAGAGTTTTGCAGCGGATGCGTGCTGGGCCCATAACCCAGAGGTTGATGGATCGAAAACTTTTTCTGCTAACCAGCTTTTTATAGCATTTAAGTGCGAACAAATATTTTTAAAAAATGCGTAGTTTCATTCCATGTGTATGTGCCATTATACTTTTTTTTTTTTACATCTTCCATCAGTTCGTATTGGTCATATTGATTACAAAGATCCCCAGTGGCCTAAGACACTGGCCTCCTAAGCCATGGATTGTGAGGTTTAGTCTTTGCTGAAGTGGCTGAAAGCAGAGTTGTGCAGCGGATGCATGCTGGGCCCATAACCAGTTCGTACTGGTTGTGAAAGGTAGACAGTGCCCCAGTGGCCTAATGGATAAGGCACTGGCCTCCTAAGCCAGGAATTGTGGGTTCAAGTCCCAGCTGGGGTGGTTGAAAACATTGTGGCCCAGCAGATGCGTGCTGGGCCCATAACCCAGAGGTAGATGGATCGAAACCATTTTCGGCTAACCAGCTTTTTATAGCATTTAAGTGCCAACAAATATTTTTAAAAAATGCGTAGTTTCATTCCATGTGTAAGTGCCATTATACATTTTTTTTTAACCTCTTACATCAGTTCGTATTGGTCATATTGATTACAAAGATCCCCAGTGGCTTAAGACACTGGCCTCCTAAGCCATGGATTGTGAGGTTTAGTCTTTGCTGAAGTGGCTGAAAGCAGAGTTTTGCAGCGGATGCGTGCTGGGCCCATAACCCAGAGGTTGATGGATCGAAAACATTTTCGGCTAACCAGCTTTTTATAGCATTTAAGTGCGAACAAATATTTTTAAAAAATGCGTTGTTTCATTCCATGTGTAAGTGCCATTATACATTTTTTTTTTACCTCTTCCATCAGTTCGTATTGGTCATATTGATTACAAATATCCCCAGTGGCCTAAGACACTGGCCTAAGCCATGGATTGTGAGGTTTAGTCTTTGCTGAAGTGGCTGAAAGCAGAGTTGTGCAGCGGATGCGTGCTGGGCCCATAACCCAGAGGTTGATGGATCGAAAAATTTTCGGCTAACCAGCTTTTTATAGCATTTAAGTGCAAACAAATATTTTTTTTAAATGCGTAGTTTCATTCCATGTGTAAGTGCCATTATACATTTTGTTTTTTACCTCTTACATCAGTTCGTATTGGTCATATTGATTACAAAGACCCCCAGTGGCTTAAGACACTGGCCTCCTAAGCCATGGATTGTGAGGTTTAGTCTTTGCTGAAGTGGCTGAAAGCAGAGTTTTGCAGCGGATGCGTGCTGGGCCCATAACCCAGAGGTTGATGGATCGAAAACATTTTCGGCTAACCAGCTTTTTATAGCATTTAAGTGCGAACAAATATTTTTAAAAAATGCGTTGTTTCATTCCATGTGTAAGTGCCATTATACATTTTTTTTTTACCTCTTCCATCAGTTCGTATTGGTCATATTGATTACAAATATCCCCAGTGGCCTAAGACACTGGCCTAAGCCATGGATTGTGAGGTTTAGTCTTTGCTGAAGTGGCTGAAAGCAGAGTTGTGCAGCGGATGCGTGCTGGGCCCATAACCCAGAGGTTGATGGATCGAAAAATTTCCGGCTAACCAGCTTTTTATAGCATTTAAGTGCAAACAAATATTTTTTTTAAATGCGTAGTTTCATTCCATGTGTAAGTGCCATTATACATTTTGTTTTTTACCTCTTACATCAGTTCGTATTGGTCATATTGATTACAAAGACCCCCAGTGGCTTAAGACACTGGCCTCCTAAGCCTTGGATTGTGAGGTTTAGTCTTTGCTGAAGAAGCTGAAAGCAGAGTTTTGCAGCGGATGCGTGCTGGGCCCATAACCCAGAGGTTGATGGATCGAAAACATTTTCTGCTAACCAGCTTTTTATAGCATTTAAGTGCGAACAAATATTTTTAAAAAAAGCGTAGTTTCATTCCATGTGTATGTGCCATTATACATTTTTTTTTTACCTCTTCCATCAGTTCGTATTGGTCATATTGATTACAAATATCCCCAGTGGCCTAAGACACTGGCCTAAGCCATGGATTGTGAGGTTTAGTCTTTGCTGAAGTGGCTGAAAGCAGAGTTGTGCAGCGGATGCGTGCTGGGCCCATAACCCAGAGGTTGATGGATCGAAAACATTTTCGGCTAACCAGCTTTTTATAGCATTTAAGTGCAAACAAATATTTTTTTTAAATGCGTAGTTTCATTCCATGTGTAAGTGCCATTATACATTTTGTTTTTTACCTCTTACATCAGTTCGTATTGGTCATATTGATTACAAAGACCCCCAGTGGCTTAAGACACTGGCCTCCTAAGCCATGGATTGTGAGGTTTAGTCTTTGCTGAAGTGGCTGAAAGCAGAGTTGTGCAGCGGATGCATGCTGGGCCCATAACCAGTTCGTACTGGTTGTGAAAGGTAGACAGTGCCCCAGTGGCCTAATGGATAAGGCACTGGCCTCCTAAGCCAGGAATTGTGGGTTCAAGTCCCATCTGGGGTGGTTGAAAACATTGTGGCCCAGCAGATGCGTGCTGGGCCCATAACCCAGAGGTTGATGGATCGAAACCATTTTCGGCTAACCAGCTTTTTATAGCATTTAAGTGCCAACAAATATTTTTAAAAAATGCGTAGTTTCATTCCATGTGTAAGTGCCATTATACATTTTTTTTTAACCTCTTACATCAGTTCGTATTGGTCATATTGATTACAAAGATCCCCAGTGGCTTAAGACACTGGCCTCCTAAGCCATGGATTGTGAGGTTTAGTCTTTGCTGAAGTGGCTGAAAGCAGACTTTTGCAGCGGATGCGTGCTGGGCCCATAACCCAGGGGTTGATGGATCGAAAACATTTTCGGCTAACCAGCTTTTTATAGCATTTAAGTGCGAACAAATATTTTTAAAAAATGCGTTGTTTCATTCCATGTGTAAGTGCCATTATACATTTTTTTTTTACCTCTTCCATCAGTTCGTATTGGTCATATTGATTACAAATATCCCCAGTGGCCTAAGACACTGGCCTAAGCCATGGATTGTGAGGTTTAGTCTTTGCTGAAGTGGCTGAAAGCAGAGTTGTGCAGCGGATGCGTGCTGGGCCCATAACCCAGAGGTTGATGGATCGAAAACATTTTCGGCTAACCAGCTTTTTATAGCATTTAAGTGCAAACAAATATTTTTTTTAAATGCGTAGTTTCATTCCATGTGTAAGTGCCATTATACATTTTGTTTTTTACCTCTTACATCAGTTCGTATTGGTCATATTGATTACAAAGACCCCCAGTGGCTTAAGACACTGGCCTCCTAAGCCATGGATTGTGAGGTTTAGTCTTTAATGAAGAAGCTGAAAGCAGAGTTTTGCAGCGGATGCGTGCTGGGCCCATAACCCAGAGGTTGATGGATCGAAAACATTTTCTGCTAACCAGCTTTTTATAGCATTTAAGTGCGAACAAATATTTTTAAAAAAAGCGTAGTTTCATTCCATGTGTATGTGCCATTATACATTTTTTTTTTACATCTTCCATCAGTTCGTATTGGTCATATTGATTACAAAGATCCCCAGTGGCCTAAGACACTGGCCTCCTAAGCCATGGATTGTGAGGTTTAGTCTTTGCTGAAGTGGCTGAAAGCAGAGTTGTGCAGCGGATGCATGCTGGGCCCATAACCAGTTCGTACTGGTTGTGAAAGGTAGACAGTGCCCCAGTGGCCTAATGGATAAGGCACTGGCCTCCTAAGCCAGGAATTGTGGGAATTGTGGGTGGTTGGAAACATTGTGGCCCAGCAGATGCGTGCTGGGCCCATAACCCATGGATCGAAACCATTTTCGGCTAACCTGCTTTTTATAGCATTTAAGTGCCAACAAATATTTTTAAAAAATGCGTAGTTTCATTCCATGTGTAAGTGCCATTATACATTTTTTTTTAACCTCTTACATCAGTTCGTATTGGTCATATTGATTACAAAGATCCCCAGTGGCTTAAGACACTGGCCTCCTAAGCCATGGATTGTGAGGTTTAGTCTTTGCTGAAGTGGCTGAAAGCAGAGTTTTGCAGCGGATGCGTGCTGGAACCATAACCCAGAGGTTGATGGATCGAAACCATTTTCGGCTAACCAGCTTTTTATAGCATTTAAGTGCCAACAAATATTTTTTAAAAATGCGTAGTTTCATTCCATGTGTAAGTGCCATTATACATTTTTTTTAACCTCTTACATCAGTTCGTATTGGTCATATTGATTACAAAGATCCCCAGTGGCTTAAGACACTGGCCTCCTAAGCCATGGATTGTGAGGTTTAGTCTTTGCTGAAGTGGCTGAAAGCAGAGTTTTGCAGCGGATGCGTGCTGGGCCCATAACCCAGAGGTTGATGGATCGAAAACATTTTCGGCTAACCAGCTTTTTATAGCATTTAAGTGCGAACAAATATTTTTAAAAAATGCGTTGTTTCATTCCATGTGTAAGTGCCATTATACATTTTTTTTTTACCTCTTCCATCAGTTCGTATTGGTCATATTGATTACAAATATCCCCAGTGGCCTAAGACACTGGCCTCCTAAGCCATGGATTGTGAGGTTTCGTCTTTGCTGAAGTGGCTGAAAGCAGAGTTGTGCAGCGGATGCGTGCTGGGCCCATAACCCAGAGGTTGATGGATCAAAAACATTTTCGGCTAACCAGCTTTTTATAGCATTTAAGTGCAAACAAATATTTTTTTTAAATGCGTAGTTTCATTCCATGTGTAAGTGCCATTATACATTTTGTTTTTTACCTCTTACATCAGTTCGTATTGGTCATATTGATTACAAAGACCCCCAGTGGCTTAAGACACTGGCCTCCTAAGCCATGGATTGTGAGGTTTAGTCTTTGCTGAAGTGGCTGAAAGCAGAGTTTTGCAGCGGATGCGTGCTGGGCCCATAACCCAGAGGTTGATGGATCGAAAACATTTTCTGCTAACCAGCTTTTTATAGCATTTAAGTGCGAACAAATATTTTTAAAAAATGCGTAGTTTCATTCCATGTGTATGTGCCATTATACATTTTTTTTTTTACATCTTCCATCAGTTCGTATTGGTCATATTGATTACAAAGATCCCCAGTGGCCTAAGACACTGGCCTCCTAAGCCATGGATTGTGAGGTTTAGTCTTTGCTGAAGTGGCTGAAAGCAGAGTTGTGCAGCGGATGCATGCTGGGCCCATAACCAGTTCGTACTGGTTGTGAAAGGTAGACAGTGCCCCAGTGGCCTAATGGATAAGGCACTGGCCTCCTAAGCCAGGAATTGTGGGTTCAAGTCCCATCTGGGGTGGTTGGAAACATTGTGGCCCAGCAGATGTGTGCTGGGCCCATAACCCATGGATCGAAACCATTTTCGGCTAACCTGCATTTTATAGCATTTAAGTGCCAACAAATATTTTTAAAAAATGCGTAGTTTCATTACATGTGTAAGTGCCATTATACATTTTTTTTTTACCTCTTACCTCAGTTCGTATTGGTCATATTGATTACAAAGATCCCCAGTGGCTTAAGACACTGGCCTCCTAAGCCATGGATTGTGAGGTTTAGTCTTTGCTGAAGTGGCTGAAAGCAGAGTTGTGCAGCGGATGCGTGCTGGGCCCATAACCCAGAGGTTGATGGATCGAAAACATTTTCGGCTAACCAGCTTTTTATAGCATTTAAGTGCAAACAAATATTTTTTTTAAATGCGTAGTTTCATTCCATGTGTAAGTGCCATTATACATTTTGTTTTTTACCTCTTACATCAGTTCGTATTGGTCATATTGATTACAAAGACCCCCAGTGGCTTAAGACACTGGCCTCCTAAGCCATGGATTGTGAGGTTTAGTCTTTGCTGAAGTGGCTGAAAGCAGAGTTTTGCAGCGGATGCGTGCTGGGCCCATAACCCAGAGGTTGATGGATCGAAAACATTTTCGGCTAACCAGCTTTTTATAGCATTTAAGTGCGAACAAATATTTTTTTTAAATGCGTAGTTTCATTCCATGTGTAAGTGCCATTATACATTTTGTTTTTTACCTCTTACATCAGTTCGTATTGGTCATATTGATTACAAAGACCCCCAGTGGCTTAAGACACTGGCCTCCTAAGCCATGGATTGTGAGGTTTAGTCTTTGCTGAAGTGGCTGAAAGCAGAGTTTTGCAGCGGATGCGTGCTGGGCCCATAAGCCAGAGGTTGATGGATCGAAAACATTTTCTGCTAACCAGCTTTTTATAGCATTTAAGTGCGAACAAATATTTTAAAAAAATGCGTAGTTTCATTCCATGTGTATGTGCCATTATACATTTTGTTTTTTACCTCTTACATCAGTTCGTATTGGTCATATTGATTACAAAGACCCCCAGTGGCTTAAGACACTGGCCTCCTAAGCCATGGATTGTGAGGTTTAGTCTTTGTTGAAGTGGCTGAAAGCAGAGTTTTGCAGCGGATGCGTGCTGGGCCCATAACCCAGAGGTTGATGGATCGAAAACATTTTCGGCTAACCAGCTTTTTATAGCATTTAAGTGCGAACAAATATTTTTTTTAAATGCGTAGTTTCATTCCATGTGTAAGTGCCATTATACATTTTGTTTTTTACCTCTTACATCAGTTCGTATTGGTCATATTGATTACAAAGACCCCCAGTGGCTTAAGACACTGGCCTCCTAAGCCATGGATTGTGAGGTTTAGTCTTTGCTGAAGTGGCTGAAAGCAGAGTTTTGCAGCGGATGCGTGCTGGGCCCATAAGCCAGAGGTTGATGGATCGAAAACATTTTCTGCTAACCAGCTTTTTATAGCATTTAAGTGCGAACAAATATTTTAAAAAAATGCGTAGTTTCATTCCATGTGTATGTGCCATTATACATTTTTTTTTTTACATCTTCCATCAGTTCGTATTGGTCATATTGATTACAAAGATCCCCAGTGGCCTAAGACACTGGCCTCCTAAGCCATGGATTGTGAGGTTTAGTCTTTGCTGAAGTGGCTGAAAGCAGAGTTGTGCAGCGGATGCATGCTGGGCCCATAACCAGTTCGTACTGGTTGTGAAAGGTAGACAGTGCCCCAGTGGCCTAATGGATAAGGCACTGGCCTCCTAAGCCAGGAATTGTGGGTTCAAGTCCCATCTGGGGTGGTTGGAAACATTGTGGCCCAGCAGATGCGTGCTGTGTCCATAACCCAGAGGTCGATGGATCGAAAACATTTTCGGCTAACCAGCTTTTTATAGCATTTAAGTGCCAACAAATATTTTTTTAAAATGCGTAGTTTCATTCCATGTGTAAGTGCCATTATACATTTTGTTTTTTACCTCTTACATCAGTTCGTATTGGTCATATTGATTACAAAGACCCCCAGTGGCTTAAGACACTGGCCTCCTAAGCCATGGATTGTGAGGTTTAGTCTTTGCTGAAGTGGCTGAAAGCAGAGTTTTGCAGCGGATGCGTGCTGGGCCCATAACCCAGAGGTTGATGGATCGAAAACATTTTCGGCTAACCAGCTTTTTATAGCATTTAAGTGCAAACAAATATTTTTTTTAAATGCGTAGTTTCATTCCATGTGTAAGTGCCATTATACATTTTGTTTTTTACCTCTTACATCAGTTCGTATTGGTCATATTGATTACAAAGACCCCCAGTGGCTTAAGACACTGGCCTCCTAAGCCATGGATTGTGAGGTTTAGTCTTTGCTGAAGTGGCTGAAAGCAGAGTTTTGCAGCGGATGCGTGCTGGGCCCATAAGCCAGAGGTTGATGGATCGAAAACATTTTCTGCTAACCAGCTTTTTATAGCATTTAAGTGCGAACAAATATTTTAAAAAAATGCGTAGTTTCATTCCATGTGTATGTGCCATTATACATTTTTTTTTTTACATCTTCCATCAGTTCGTATTGGTCATATTGATTACAAAGATCCCCAGTGGCCTAAGACACTGGCCTCCTAAGCCATGGATTGTGAGGTTTAGTCTTTGCTGAAGTGGCTGAAAGCAGAGTTGTGCAGCGGATGCATGCTGGGCCCATAACCAGTTCGTACTGGTTGTGAAAGGTAGACAGTGCCCCAGTGGCCTAATGGATAAGGCACTGGCCTCCTAAGCCAGGAATTGTGGGTTCAAGTCCCATCTGGGGTGGTTGGAAACATTGTGGCCCAGCAGATGCGTGCTGTGTCCATAACCCAGAGGTCGATGGATCGAAAACATTTTCGGCTAACCAGCTTTTTATAGCATTTAAGTGCCAACAAATATTTTTAAAAAATGCGTAGTTTCATTCCATGTGTAAGTGCCATTATACATTTTTTTTTTACCTCTTACATCAGTTCGTATTGGTCATATTGATTACAAAGATCCCCAGTGGCTTAAGACACTGGCCTCCTAAGCCATGGATTGTGAGGTTTAGTCTTTGCTGAAGTGGCTGAAAGCAGAGTTGTGCAGCGGATGCGTGCTGGGCCCATAACCCAGAGGTTGATGGATCGAAAACATTTTCGGCTAACCAGCTTTTTATAGCATTTAAGTGCCAACTAATATTTTTAAAAAATGCGTAGTTTCATTCCATGTGTAAGTGCCATTATACATTTTTTTTTTACCTCTTACATCAGTTCGTATTGGTCATATTGATTACAAAGATCCCCAGTGGCTTAAGACACTGGCCTCCTAAGCCATGGATTGTGAGGTTTAGTCTTTGCTGAAGTGGCTGAAAGCAGAGTTGTGCAGCGGATGCGTGCTGGGCCCATAACCCAGAGGTTGATGGATCGAAAACATTTTCGGCTAACCAGCTTTTTATAGCATTTAAGTGCGAACAAATATTTTTTTTAAATGCGTAGTTTCATTCCATGTGTAAGTGCCATTATACATTTTGTTTTTTACCTCTTACATCAGTTCGTATTGGTCATATTGATTACAAAGACCCCCAGTGGCTTAAGACACTGGCCTCCTAAGCCATGGATTGTGAGGTTTAGTCTTTGCTGAAGTGGCTGAAAGCAGAGTTGTGCAGCGGATGCGTGCTGGGCCCATAACCCAGAGGTTGATGGATCGAAAACATTTTCGGCTAACCAGCTTTTTATAGCATTTAAGTGCCAACAAATATTTTTAAAAAATGCGTAGTTTCATTCCATGTGTAAGTGCCATTATACATTTTTTTTTTACCTCTTACATCAGTTCGTATTGGTCATATTGATTACAAAGATCCCCAGTGGCTTAAGACACTGGCCTCCTAAGCCATGGATTGTGAGGTTTAGTCTTTGCTGAAGTGGCTGAAAGCAGAGTTGTGCAGCGGATGCGTGCTGGGCCCATAACCCAGAGGTTGATGGATCGAAAACATTTTCGGCTAACCAGCTTTTTATAGCATTTAAGTGCGAACAAATATTTTTTTTAAATGCGTAGTTTCATTCCATGTGTAAGTGCCATTATACATTTTGTTTTTTACCTCTTACATCAGTTCGTATTGGTCATATTGATTACAAAGACCCCCAGTGGCTTAAGACACTGGCCTCCTAAGCCATGGATTGTGAGGTTTAGTCTTTGCTGAAGTGGCTGAAAGCAGAGTTTTGCAGCGGATGCGTGCTGGGCCCATAAGCCAGAGGTTGATGGATCGAAAACATTTTCTGCTAACCAGCTTTTTATAGCATTTAAGTGCGAACAAATATTTTAAAAAAATGCGTAGTTTCATTCCATGTGTAAGTGCCATTATTTACCTCTTCCATCAGTTCGTATTGGTCATATTGATTACAAATATCCCCAGTGGCCTAAGACACTGGCCTCCTAAACCATGGATTGTGAGGTTTAGTCTTTGCTGAAGTGGCTGAAAGCAGAGTTGTGCAGCGGATGCGTGCTGGGCCCATAACCCAGAGGTTGATGGATCGAAAACATTTTCGGCTAACCAGCTTTTTATAGCATTTAAGTGCCAACAAATATTTTTAAAAAATGCGTAGTTTCATTCCATGTGTAAGTGCCATTATACATTTTTTTTTTACCTCTTACATCAGTTCGTATTGGTCATATTGATTACAAAGATCCCCAGTGGCTTAAGACACTGGCCTCCTAAGCCATGGATTGTGAGGTTTAGTCTTTGCTGAAGTGGCTGAAAGCAGAGTTGTGCAGCGGATGCGTGCTGGGCCCATAACCCAGAGGTTGATGGATCGAAAACATTTTCGGCTAACCAGCTTTTTATAGCATTTAAGTGCGAACAAATATTTTTTTTAAATGCGTAGTTTCATTCCATGTGTAAGTGCCATTATACATTTTGTTTTTTACCTCTTACATCAGTTCGTATTGGTCATATTGATTACAAAGACCCCCAGTGGCTTAAGACACTGGCCTCCTAAGCCATGGATTGTGAGGTTTAGTCTTTGCTGAAGTGGCTGAAAGCAGAGTTTTGCAGCGGATGCGTGCTGGGCCCATAAGCCAGAGGTTGATGGATCGAAAACATTTTCTGCTAACCAGCTTTTTATAGCATTTAAGTGCGAACAAATATTTTAAAAAAATGCGTAGTTTCATTCCATGTGTAAGTGCCATTATTTACCTCTTCCATCAGTTCGTATTGGTCATATTGATTACAAATATCCCCAGTGGCCTAAGACACTGGCCTTCTAAACCATGGATTGTGAGGTTTAGTCTTTGCTGAAGTGGCTGAAAGCAGAGTTGTGCAGTGGATGCGTGCTGGGCCCATAACCCAGAGGTTGATGGATCGAAAACATTTTCGGCTAACCAGCTTTTTATAGCATTTAAGTGCAAACAAATATTTTTTTAAAATGCGTAGTTTCATTCCATGTGTAAGTGCCATTATACATTTTGTTTTTTACCTCTTACATCAGTTCGTATTGGTCATATTGATTACAAAGACCCCCAGTGGCTTAAGACACTGGCCTCCTAAGCCATGGATTGTGAGGTTTAGTCTTTGCTGAAGTGGCTGAAAGCAGAGTTTTGCAGCGGATGCGTGCTGGGCCCATAACCCAGAGGTTGATGGATCGAAAACATTTTCGGCTAACCAGCTTTTTATAGCATTTAAGTGCAAACAAATATTTTTTTAAAATGCGTAGTTTCATTCCATGTGTAAGTGCCATTATACATTTTGTTTTTTACCTCTTACATCAGTTCGTATTGGTCATATTGATTACAAAGACCCCCAGTGGCTTAAGACACTGGCCTCCTAAGCCATGGATTGTGAGGTTTAGTCTTTGCTGAAGTGGCTGAAAGCAGAGTTTTGCAGCGGATGCGTGCTGGGCCCATAACCCAGAGGTTGATGGATCGAAAACATTTTCTGCTAACCAGCTTTTTATAGCATTTAAGTGCGAACAAATATTTTTAAAAAATGCGTAGTTTCATTCCATGTGTATGTGCCATTATACATTTTTTTTTTTACATCTTCCATCAGTTCGTATTGGTCATATTGATTACAAAGATCCCCAGTGGCCTAAGACACTGGCCTCCTAAGCCATGGATTGTGAGGTTTAGTCTTTGCTGAAGTGGCTGAAAGCAGAGTTGTGCAGCGGATGCATGCTGGGCCCATAACCAGTTCGTACTGGTTGTGAAAGGTAGACAGTGCCCCAGTGGCCTAATGGATAAGGCACTGGCCTCCTAAGCCAGGAATTGTGGGTTCAAGTCCCATCTGGGGTGGTTGGAAACATTGTGGCCCAGCAGATGTGTGCTGGGCCCATAACCCATGGATCGAAACCATTTTCGGCTAACCTGCATTTTATAGCATTTAAGTGCCAACAAATATTTTTAAAAAATGCGTAGTTTCATTACATGTGTAAGTGCCATTATACATTTTTTTTTTACCTCATACCTCAGTTCGTATTGGTCATATTGATTACAAAGATCCCCAGTGGCTTAAGACACTGGCCTCCTAAGCCATGGATTGTGAGGTTTAGTCTTTGCTGAAGTGGCTGAAAGCAGAGTTGTGCAGCGGATGCGTGCTGGGCCCATAACCCAGAGGTTGATGGATTGATAACATTTTCGGCTAACCAGCTTTTTATAGCATTTAAGTGCAAACAAATATTTTATTTAAATGCGTAGTTTCATTCCATGTGTAAGTGCCATTATACATTTTGTTTTTTACCTCTTACATCAGTTCGTATTGGTCATATTGATTACAAAGACCCCCAGTGGCTTAAGACACTGGCCTCCTAAGCCATGGATTGTGAGGTTTAGTCTTTGCTGAAGTGGCTGAAAGCAGAGTTGTGCAGCGGATGCGTGCTGGGCCCATAACCCAGAGGTTGATGGATCGAAAACATTTTCGGCTAACCAGCTTTTTATAGCATTTAAGTGCAAACAAATATTTTTTTTAAATGCGTAGTTTCATTCCATGTGTAAGTGCCATTATACATTTTGTTTTTTACCTCTTACATCAGTTCGTATTGGTCATATTGATTACAAAGACCCCCAGTGGCTTAAGACACTGGCCTCCTAAGCCATGGATTGTGAGGTTTAGTCTTTGCTGAAGTGGCTGAAAGCAGAGTTTTGCAGCGGATGCGTGCTGGGCCCATAACCCAGAGGTTGATGGATCGAAAACATTTTCGGCTAACCAGCTTTTTATAGCATTTAAGTGCGAACAAATATTTTTTTTAAATGCGTAGTTTCATTCCATGTGTAAGTGCCATTATACATTTTGTTTTTTACCTCTTACATCAGTTCGTATTGGTCATATTGATTACAAAGACCCCCAGTGGCTTAAGACACTGGCCTCCTAAGCCATGGATTGTGAGGTTTAGTCTTTGCTGAAGTGGCTGAAAGCAGAGTTTTGCAGCGGATGCGTGCTGGGCCCATAAGCCAGAGGTTGATGGATCGAAAACATTTTCTGCTAACCAGCTTTTTATAGCATTTAAGTGCGAACAAATATTTTAAAAAAATGCGTAGTTTCATTCCATGTGTATGTGCCATTATACATTTTGTTTTTTACCTCTTACATCAGTTCGTATTGGTCATATTGATTACAAAGACCCCCAGTGGCTTAAGACACTGGCCTCCTAAGCCATGGATTGTGAGGTTTAGTCTTTGTTGAAGTGGCTGAAAGCAGAGTTTTGCAGCGGATGCGTGCTGGGCCCATAACCCAGAGGTTGATGGATCGAAAACATTTTCGGCTAACCAGCTTTTTATAGCATTTAAGTGCGAACAAATATTTTTTTTAAATGCGTAGTTTCATTCCATGTGTAAGTGCCATTATACATTTTGTTTTTTACCTCTTACATCAGTTCGTATTGGTCATATTGATTACAAAGACCCCCAGTGGCTTAAGACACTGGCCTCCTAAGCCATGGATTGTGAGGTTTAGTCTTTGCTGAAGTGGCTGAAAGCAGAGTTTTGCAGCGGATGCGTGCTGGGCCCATAAGCCAGAGGTTGATGGATCGAAAACATTTTCTGCTAACCAGCTTTTTATAGCATTTAAGTGCGAACAAATATTTTTAAAAAATGCGTAGTTTCATTCCATGTGTATGTGCCATTATACATTTTTTTTTTTACATCTTCCATCAGTTCGTATTGGTCATATTGATTACAAAGATCCCCAGTGGCCTAAGACACTGGCCTCCTAAGCCATGGATTGTGAGGTTTAGTCTTTGCTGAAGTGGCTGAAAGCAGAGTTGTGCAGCGGATGCATGCTGGGCCCATAACCAGTTCGTACTGGTTGTGAAAGGTAGACAGTGCCCCAGTGGCCTAATGGATAAGGCACTGGCCTCCTAAGCCAGGAATTGTGGGTTCAAGTCCCATCTGGGGTGGTTGGAAACATTGTGGCCCAGCAGATGCGTGCTGTGTCCATAACCCAGAGGTCGATGGATCGAAAACATTTTCGGCTAACCAGCTTTTTATAGCATTTAAGTGCCAACAAATATTTTTAAAAAATGCGTAGTTTCATTCCATGTGTAAGTGCCATTATACATTTTTTTTTTACCTCTTACATCAGTTCGTATTGGTCATATTGATTACAAAGATCCCCAGTGGCTTAAGACACTGGCCTCCTAAGCCATGGATTGTGAGGTTTAGTCTTTGCTGAAGTGGCTGAAAGCAGAGTTGTGCAGCGGATGCGTGCTGGGCCCATAACCCAGAGGTTGATGGATCGAAAACATTTTCGGCTAACCAGCTTTTTATAGCATTTAAGTGCGAACAAATATTTTTTTTAAATGCGTAGTTTCATTCCATGTGTAAGTGCCATTATACATTTTGTTTTTTACCTCTTACATCAGTTCGTATTGGTCATATTGATTACAAAGACCCCCAGTGGCTTAAGACACTGGCCTCCTAAGCCATGGATTGTGAGGTTTAGTCTTTGCTGAAGTGGCTGAAAGCAGAGTTTTGCAGCGGATGCGTGCTGGGCCCATAAGCCAGAGGTTGATGGATCGAAAACATTTTCTGCTAACCAGCTTTTTATAGCATTTAAGTGCGAACAAATATTTTAAAAAAATGCGTAGTTTCATTCCATGTGTATGTGCCATTATACATTTTTTTTTTTACATCTTCCATCAGTTCGTATTGGTCATATTGATTACAAAGATCCCCAGTGGCCTAAGACACTGGCCTCCTAAGCCATGGATTGTGAGGTTTAGTCTTTGCTGAAGTGGCTGAAAGCAGAGTTGTGCAGCGGATGCATGCTGGGCCCATAACCAGTTCGTACTGGTTGTGAAAGGTAGACAGTGCCCCAGTGGCCTAATGGATAAGGCACTGGCCTCCTAAGCCAGGAATTGTGGGTTCAAGTCCCATCTGGGGTGGTTGGAAACATTGTGGCCCAGCAGATGCGTGCTGTGTCCATAACCCAGAGGTCGATGGATCGAAAACATTTTCGGCTAACCAGCTTTTTATAGCATTTAAGTGCCAACAAATATTTTTAAAAAATGCGTAGTTTCATTCCATGTGTAAGTGCCATTATACATTTTTTTTTTACCTCTTACATCAGTTCGTATTGGTCATATTGATTACAAAGATCCCCAGTGGCTTAAGACACTGGCCTCCTAAGCCATGGATTGTGAGGTTTAGTCTTTGCTGAAGTGGCTGAAAGCAGAGTTGTGCAGCGGATGCGTGCTGGGCCCATAACCCAGAGGTTGATGGATCGAAAACATTTTCGGCTAACCAGCTTTTTATAGCATTTAAGTGCCAACAAATATTTTTAAAAAATGCGTAGTTTCATTCCATGTGTAAGTGCCATTATACATTTTTTTTTTACCTCTTACATCAGTTCGTATTGGTCATATTGATTACAAAGATCCCCAGTGGCTTAAGACACTGGCCTCCTAAGCCATGGATTGTGAAGTTTAGTCTTTGCTGAAGTGGCTGAAAGCAGAGTTGTGCAGCGGATGCGTGCTGGGCCCATAACCCAGAGGTTGATGGATCGAAAACATTTTCGGCTAACCAGCTTTTTATAGCATTTAAGTGCGAACAAATATTTTTTTTAAATGCGTAGTTTCATTCCATGTGTAAGTGCCATTATACATTTTGTTTTTTACCTCTTACATCAGTTCGTATTGGTCATATTGATTACAAAGACCCCCAGTGGCTTAAGACACTGGCCTCCTAAGCCATGGATTGTGAGGTTTAGTCTTTGCTGAAGTGGCTGAAAGCAGAGTTTTGCAGCGGATGCGTGCTGGGCCCATAAGCCAGAGGTTGATGGATCGAAAACATTTTCTGCTAACCAGCTTTTTATAGCATTTAAGTGCGAACAAATATTTTAAAAAAATGCGTAGTTTCATTCCATGTGTATGTGCCATTATACATTTTTTTTTTTACATCTTCCATCAGTTCGTATTGGTCATATTGATTACAAAGATCCCCAGTGGCTTAAGACACTGGCCTCCTAAGCCATGGATTGTGAGGTTTAGTCTTTGCTGAAGTGGCTGAAAGCAGAGTTGTGCAGCGGATGCATGCTGGGCCCATAACCAGTTCGTACTGGTTGTGAAAGGTAGACAGTGCCATTATACATTTTTTTTTTACCTCTTACATCAGTTCGTATTGGTCATATTGATTACAAAGATCCCCAGTGGCTTAAGACACTGGCCTCCTAAGCCATGGATTGTGAGGTTTAGTCTTTGCTGAAGTGGCTGAAAGCAGAGTTGTGCAGCGGATGCGTGCTGGGCCCATAACCCAGAGGTTGATGGATCGAAAACATTTTCGGCTAACCAGCTTTTTATAGCATTTAAGTGCGAACAAATATTTTTTTTAAATGCGTAGTTTCATTCCATGTGTAAGTGCCATTATACATTTTGTTTTTTACCTCTTACATCAGTTCGTATTGGTCATATTGATTACAAAGACCCCCAGTGGCTTAAGACACTGGCCTCCTAAGCCATGGATTGTGAGGTTTAGTCTTTGCTGAAGTGGCTGAAAGCAGAGTTTTGCAGCGGATGCGTGCTGGGCCCATAACCCAGAGGTTGATGGATCGAAAACATTTTCGGCTAACCAGCTTTTTATAGCATTTAAGTGCAAACAAATATTTTTTTAAAATGCGTAGTTTCATTCCATGTGTAAGTGCCATTATACATTTTGTTTTTTACCTCTTACATCAGTTCGTATTGGTCATATTGATTACAAAGACCCCCAGTGGCTTAAGACACTGGCCTCCTAAGCCATGGATTGTGAGGTTTAGTCTTTGCTGAAGTGGCTGAAAGCGGAGTTGTGCAGCGGATGCATGCTGGGCCCATAACCAGTTCGTACTGGTTGTGAACGGTAGACAGTGCCCCAGTGGCCTAATGGATAAGGCACTGGCCTCCTAAGCCAGGAATTGTGGGTTCAAGTCCCATCTGGGGTGGTTGTAGACATTGTGGCCCAGCAGATGCGTGCTGTGTCCATAACCCAGAGGTCGATGGATCGAAAACATTTTCGGCTAACCAGCTTTTTATAGCATTTAAGTGCAAACAAATATTTTTAAAAAATGCGTAGTTTCATTCCATGTGTAAGTGCCATTATACATTTTTTTTTTACCTCTTACATCAGTTCGTATTGGTCATATTGATTACAAAGATCCCCAGTGGCTTAAGACACTGGCCTCCTAAGCCATGGATTGTGAGGTTTAGTCTTTGCTGAAGTGGCTGAAAGCAGAGTTGTGCAGCGGATGCGTGCTGGGCCCATAACCCAGAGGTTGATGGATCGAAAACATTTTCGGCTAACCAGCTTTTTATAGCATTTAAGTGCGAACAAATATTTTTAAAAAATGCGTAGTTTCATTCCATGTGTAAGTGCCATTATACATTTTTTTTTTACCTCTTCCATCAGTTCGTATTGGTCATATTGATTACAAATATCCCCAGTGGCCTAAGACACTGGCCTCCTAAACCATGGATTGTGAGGTTTAGTCTTTGCTGAAGTGGCTGAAAGCAGAGTTGTGCAGCGGATGCATGCTGGGCCCATAACCAGTTCGTACTGGTTGTGAAAGGTAGACAGTGCCCCAGTGGCCTAATGGATAAGGCACTGGCCTCCTAAGCCAGGAATTGTGGGTTCAAGTCCCATCTGGGGTGGTTGTAAACATTGTGGCCCAGCAGAAGCATGCTGTGTCCATAACCCAGAGGTCGATGGATCGAAAACATTTTCGGCTAACCAGCTTTTTATAGCATTTAAGTGCGAACAAATATTTTTAAAAAATGCGTAGTTTCATTCCATGTGTAAGTGCCATTATACATTTTTTTTTTACCTCTTCCATCAGTTCGTATTGGTCATATTGATTACAAATATCCCCAGTGGCCTAAGACACTGGCCTCCTAAACCATGGATTGTGAGGTTTAGTCTTTGCTGAAGTGGCTGAAAGCAGAGTTTTGCAGCGGATGCGTGCTGGGCCCATAACCCAGAGGTTGATGGATTGAAAACATTTTCGGCTAACCAGCTTTTTATAGCATTTAAGTGCAAACAAATATTTTTTTTAAATGCGTAGTTTCATTCCATGTGTAAGTGCCATTATACATTTTGTTTTTTACCTCTTACATCAGTTTGTATTGGTCATATTGATTACAAAGACCCCCAGTGGCTTAAGACACTGGCCTCCTAAGCCATGGATTGTGAGGTTTAGTCTTTGCTGAAGTGGCTGAAAGCAGAGTTGTGCAGCGGATGCGTGCTGGGCCCATAAGCCAGAGGTTGATGGATCGAAAACATTTTCGGCTAACCAGCTTTTTATAGCATTTAAGTGCCAACAAATATTTTTAAAAAATGCGTAGTTTCATTCCATGTGTAAGTGCCATTATACATTTTTTTTTTACCTCTTACATCAGTTCGTATTGGTCATATTGATTACAAAGATCCCCAGTGGCTTAAGACACTGGCCTCCTAAGCCATGGATTGTGAGGTTTAGTCTTTGCTGAAGTGGCTGAAAGCAGAGTTGTGCAGCGGATGCGTGCTGGGCCCATAACCCAGAGGTTGATGGATCGAAAACATTTTCGGCTAACCAGCTTTTTATAGCATTTAAGTGCGAACAAATATTTTTAAAAAATGCGTAGTTTCATTCCATGTGTAAGTGCCATTATACATTTTTTTTTTACCTCTTCCATCAGTTCGTATTGGTCATATTGATTACAAATATCCCCAGTGGCCTAAGACACTGGCCTCCTAAACCATGGATTGTGAGGTTTAGTCTTTGCTGAAGTGGCTGAAAGCAGAGTTTTGCAGCGGATGCATGCTGGGCCCATAACCAGTTCGTACTGGTTGTGAAAGGTAGACAGTGCCCCAGTGGCCTAATGGATAAGGCACTGGCCTCCTAAGCCAGGAATTGTGGGTTCAAGTCCCATCTGGGGTGGTTGTAAACATTGTGGCCCAGCAGAAGCATGCTGTGTCCAAAACCCAGAGGTCGATGGATCGAAAACATTTTCGGCTAACCAGCTTTTTATAGCATTTAAGTGCCAACAAATATTTTTTAAAAATGCGTAGTTTCATTCCATGTGTAAGTGCCATTATACATTTTTTTTTTACCTCTTACATCAGTTCGTATTGGTCATATTGATTACAAAGATCCCCAGTGGCTTAAGACACTGGCCTCCTAAGCCATGGATTGTGAGGTTTAGTCTTTGCTGAAGTGGCTGGAAGCAGAGTTGTGCAGCGGATGCGTGCTGGGCCCATAACCCAGAGGTTGATGGATCGAAAACATTTTCGGCTAACCAGCTTTTTATAGCATTTAAGTGCGAACAAATATTTTTAAAAAATGCGTAGTTTCATTCCATGTGTAAGTGCCATTATACATTTTTTTTTTACCTCTTCCATCAGTTCGTATTGGTCATATTGATTACAAATATCCCCAGTGGCCTAAGACACTGGCCTCCTAAACCATGGATTGTGAGGTTTAGTCTTTGCTGAAGTGGCTGAAAGCAGAGTTGTGCAGCGGATGCATGCTGGGCCCATAACCAGTTCGTACTGGTTGTGAAAGGTAGACAGTGCCCCAGTGGCCTAATGGATAAGGCACTGGCCTCCTAAGCCAGGAATTGTGGGTTCAAGTCCCATCTGGGGTGGTTGTAAACATTGTGGCCCAGCAGAAGCATGCTGTGTCCATAACCCAGAGGTCGATGGATCGAAAACATTTTCGGCTAACCAGCTTTTTATAGCATTTAAGTGCCAACAAATATTTTTTAAAAATGCGTAGTTTCATTCCATGTGTAAGTGCCATTATACATTTTTTTTTTACCTCTTACATCAGTTCGTATTGGTCATATTGATTACAAAGATCCCCAGTGGCTTAAGACACTGGCCTCCTAAGCCATGGATTGTGAGGTTTAGTCTTTGCTGAAGTGGCTGAAAGCAGAGTTGTGCAGCGGATGCGTGCTGGGCCCATAACCCAGAGGTTGATGGATCGAAAACATTTTCGGATAACCAGCTTTTTATAGCATTTAAGTGCCAACAAATATTTTTAAAAAATGCGTAGTTTCATTCCATGTGTAAGTGCCATTATACATTTTTTTTTTACCTCTTACATCAGTTCGTATTGGTCATATTGATTACAAAGATCCCCAGTGGCTTAAGACACTGGCCTCCTAAGCCATGGATTGTGAGGTTTAGTCTTTGCTGAAGTGGCTGAAAGCAGAGTTGTGCAGCGGATGCGTGCTGGGCCCATAACCCAGAGGTTGATGGATCGAAAACATTTTCGGCTAACCAGCTTTTTATAGCATTTACGTGCGAACAAATATTTTTAAAAAATGCGTAGTTTCATTCCATGTGTAAGTGCCATTATTTACCTCTTCCATCAGTTCGTATTGGTCATATTGATTACAAATATCCCCAGTGGCCTAAGACACTGGCCTCCTAAACCATGGATTGTGAGGTTTAGTCTTTGCTGAAGTGGCTGAAAGCAGAGTTGTGCAGTGGATGCGTGCTGGGCCCATAACCCAGAGGTTGATGGATCGAAAACATTTTCGGCTAACCAGCTTTTTATAGCATTTAAGTGCAAACAAATATTTTTTTTAAATGCGTAGTTTCATTCCATGTGTAAGTGCCATTATACATTTTGTTTTTTACCTCTTACATCAGTTCGTATTGGTCATATTGATTACAAAGACCCCCAGTGGCTTAAGACACTGGCCTCCTAAGCCATGGATTGTGAGGTTTAGTCTTTGCTGAAGTGGCTGAAAGCAGAGTTTTGCAGCGGATGCGTGCTGGGCCCATAACCCAGAGGTTGATGGATCGAAAACATTTTCGGCTAACCAGCTTTTTATAGCATTTAAGTGCAAACAAATATTTTTTTAAAATGCGTAGTTTCATTCCATGTGTAAGTGCCATTATACATTTTGTTTTTTACCTCTTACATCAGTTCGTATTGGTCATATTGATTACAAAGACCCCCAGTGGCTTAAGACACTGGCCTCCTAAGCCATGGATTGTGAGGTTTAGTCTTTGCTGAAGTGGCTGAAAGCGGAGTTGTGCAGCGGATGCATGCTGGGCCCATAACCAGTTCGTACTGGTTGTGAACGGTAGACAGTGCCCCAGTGGCCTAATGGATAAGGCACTGGCCTCCTAAGCCAGGAATTGTGGGTTCAAGTCCCATCTGGGGTGGTTGTAGACATTGTGGCCCAGCAGATGCGTGCTGTGTCCATAACCCAGAGGTCGATGGATCGAAAACATTTTCGGCTAACCAGCTTTTTATAGCATTTAAGTGCCAACAAATATTTTTAAAAAATGCGTAGTTTCATTCCATGTGTAAGTGCCATTATACATTTTTTTTTTACCTCTTACATCAGTTCGTATTGGTCATATTGATTACAAAGATCCCCAGTGGCTTAAGACACTGGCCTCCTAAGCCATGGATTGTGAGGTTTAGTCTTTGCTGAAGTGGCTGAAAGCAGAGTTGTGCAGCGGATGCGTGCTGGGCCCATAACCCAGAGGTTGATGGATCGAAAACATTTTTGGCTAACCAGCTTTTTATAGCATTTAAGTGCGAACAAATATTTTTAAAAAATGCGTAGTTTCATTCCATGTGTAAGTGCCATTATACATTTTGTTTTTTACCTCTTACATCAGTTCGTATTGGTCATATTGATTACAAAGATCCCCAGTGGCTTAAGACACTGGCCTCCTAAGCCATGGATTGTGAGGTTTAGTCTTTGCTGAAGTGGCTGAAAGCAGAGTTGTGCAGCGGATGCGTGCTGGGCCCATAACCCAGAGGTTGATGGATCGAAAACATTTTTGGCTAACCAGCTTTTTATAGCATTTAAGTGCGAACAAATATTTTTAAAAAATGCGTAGTTTCATTCCATGTGTAAGTGCCATTATACATTTTGTTTTTTACCTCTTACATCAGTTCGTATTGGTCATATTGATTACAAAGACCCCCAGTGGCTTAAGACACTGGCCTCCTAAGCCATGGATTGTGAGGTTTAGTCTTTGCTGAAGTGGCTGAAAGCGGAGTTGTGCAGCGGATGCATGCTGGGCCCATAACCAGTTCGTACTGGTTGTGAACGGTAGACAGTGCCCCAGTGGCCTAATGGATAAGGCACTGGCCTCCTAAGCCAGGAATTGTGGGTTCAAGTCCCATCTGGGGTGGTTGTAGACATTGTGGCCCAGCAGATGCGTGCTGTGTCCATAACCCAGAGGTCGATGGATCGAAAACATTTTCGGCTAACCAGCTTTTTATAGCATTTAAGTGCCAACAAATATTTTTTAAAAATGCGTAGTTTCATTCCATGTGTAAGTGCCATTATACATTTTTTTTTTACCTCTTACATCAGTTCGTATTGGTCATATTGATTACAAAGATCCCCAGTGGCTTAAGACACTGGCCTCCTAAGCCATGGATTGTGAGGTTTAGTCTTTGCTGAAGTGGCTGAAAGCAGAGTTGTGCAGCGGATGCGTGCTGGGCCCATAACCCAGAGGTTGATGGATCGAAAACATTTTCGGCTAACCAGCTTTTTATAGCATTTAAGTGCGAACAAATATTTTTAAAAAATGCGTAGTTTCATTCCATGTGTAAGTGCCATTATACATTTTTTTTTTACCTCTTCCATCAGTTCGTATTGGTCATATTGATTACAAATATCCCCAGTGGCCTAAGACACTGGCCTCCTAAACCATGGATTGTGAGGTTTAGTCTTTGCTGAAGTGGCTGAAAGCAGAGTTGTGCAGCGGATGCATGCTGGGCCCATAACCAGTTCGTACTGGTTGTGAAAGGTAGACAGTGCCCCAGTGGCCTAATGGATAAGGCACTGGCCTCCTAAGCCAGGAATTGTGGGTTCAAGTCCCATCTGGGGTGGTTGTAAACATTGTGGCCCAGCAGAAGCATGCTGTGTCCATAACCCAGAGGTCGATGGATCGAAAACATTTTCGGCTAACCAGCTTTTTATAGCATTTAAGTGCCAACAAATATTTTTTAAAAATGCGTAGTTTCATTCCATGTGTAAGTGCCATTATACATTTTTTTTTTACCTCTTACATCAGTTCGTATTGGTCATATTGATTACAAAGATCCCCAGTGGCTTAAGACACTGGCCTCCTAAGCCATGGATTGTGAGGTTTAGTCTTTGCTGAAGTGGCTGAAAGCAGAGTTGTGCAGCGGATGCGTGCTGGGCCCATAACCCAGAGGTTGATGGATCGAAAACATTTTCGGCTAACCAGCTTTTTATAGCATTTAAGTGCCAACAAATATTTTTAAAAAATGCGTAGTTTCATTCCATGTGTAAGTGCCATTATACATTTTTTTTTTACCTCTTACATCAGTTCGTATTGGTCATATTGATTACAAAGATCCCCAGTGGCTTAAGACACTGGCCTCCTAAGCCATGGATTGTGAGGTTTAGTCTTTGCTGAAGTGGCTGAAAGCAGAGTTGTGCAGCGGATGCGTGCTGGGCCCATAACCCAGAGGTTGATGGATCGAAAACATTTTCGGCTAACCAGCTTTTTATAGCATTTACGTGCGAACAAATATTTTTAAAAAATGCGTAGTTTCATTCCATGTGTAAGTGCCATTATTTACCTCTTCCATCAGTTCGTATTGGTCATATTGATTACAAATATCCCCAGTGGCCTAAGACACTGGCCTCCTAAACCATGGATTGTGAGGTTTAGTCTTTGCTGAAGTGGCTGAAAGCAGAGTTGTGCAGTGGATGCGTGCTGGGCCCATAACCCAGAGGTTGATGGATCGAAAACATTTTCGGCTAACCAGCTTTTTATAGCATTTAAGTGCAAACAAATATTTTTTTTAAATGCGTAGTTTCATTCCATGTGTAAGTGCCATTATACATTTTGTTTTTTACCTCTTACATCAGTTCGTATTGGTCATATTGATTACAAAGACCCCCAGTGGCTTAAGACACTGGCCTCCTAAGCCATGGATTGTGAGGTTTAGTCTTTGCTGAAGTGGCTGAAAGCAGAGTTTTGCAGCGGATGCGTGCTGGGCCCATAACCCAGAGGTTGATGGATCGAAAACATTTTCGGCTAACCAGCTTTTTATAGCATTTAAGTGCAAACAAATATTTTTTTAAAATGCGTAGTTTCATTCCATGTGTAAGTGCCATTATACATTTTGTTTTTTACCTCTTACATCAGTTCGTATTGGTCATATTGATTACAAAGACCCCCAGTGGCTTAAGACACTGGCCTCCTAAGCCATGGATTGTGAGGTTTAGTCTTTGCTGAAGTGGCTGAAAGCGGAGTTGTGCAGCGGATGCATGCTGGGCCCATAACCAGTTCGTACTGGTTGTGAACAGTAGACAGTGCCCCAGTGGCCTAATGGATAAGGCACTGGCCTCCTAAGCCAGGAATTGTGGGTTCAAGTCCCATCTGGGGTGGTTGTAGACATTGTGGCCCAGCAGATGCGTGCTGTGTCCATAACCCAGAGGTCGATGGATCGAAAACATTTTCGGCTAACCAGCTTTTTATAGCATTTAAGTGCCAACAAATATTTTTAAAAAATGCGTAGTTTCATTCCATGTGTAAGTGCCATTATACATTTTTTTTTTACCTCTTACATCAGTTCGTATTGGTCATATTGATTACAAAGATCCCCAGTGGCTTAAGACACTGGCCTCCTAAGCCATGGATTGTGAGGTTTAGTCTTTGCTGAAGTGGCTGAAAGCAGAGTTGTGCAGCGGATGCGTGCTGGGCCCATAACCCAGAGGTTGATGGATCTAAAACATTTTCGGCTAACCAGCTTTTTATAGCATTTAAGTGCGAACAAATATTTTTAAAAAATGCGTAGTTTCATTCCATGTGTAAGTGCCATTATACATTTTTTTTTTACCTCTTCCATCAGTTCGTATTGGTCATATTGATTACAAATATCCCCAGTGGCCTAAGACACTGGCCTCCTAAACCATGGATTGTGAGGTTTAGTCTTTGCTGAAGTGGCTGAAAGCAGAGTTGTGCAGCGGATGCATGCTGGGCCCATAACCAGTTCGTACTGGTTGTGAAAGGTAGACAGTGCCCCAGTGGCCTAATGGATAAGGCACTGGCCTCCTAAGCCAGGAATTGTGGGTTCAAGTCCCATCTGGGGTGGTTGTAAACATTGTGGCCCAGCAGAAGCATGCTGTGTCCATAACCCAGAGGTCGATGGATCGAAAACATTTTCGGCTAACCAGCTTTTTATAGCATTTAAGTGCGAACAAATATTTTTAAAAAATGCGTAGTTTCATTCCATGTGTAAGTGCCATTATACATTTTTTTTTTACCTCTTCCATCAGTTCGTATTGGTCATATTGATTACAAATATCCCCAGTGGCCTAAGACACTGGCCTCCTAAACCATGGATTGTGAGGTTTAGTCTTTGCTGAAGTGGCTGAAAGCAGAGTTTTGCAGCGGATGCGTGCTGGGCCCATAACCCAGAGGTTGATGGATTGAAAACATTTTCGGCTAACCAGCTTTTTATAGCATTTAAGTGCAAACAAATATTTTTTTAAAATGCGTAGTTTCATTCCATGTGTAAGTGCCATTATACATTTTGTTTTTTACCTCTTACATCAGTTCGTATTGGTCATATTGATTACAAAGACCCCCAGTGGCTTAAGACACTGGCCTCCTAAGCCATGGATTGTGAGGTTTAGTCTTTGCTGAAGTGGCTGAAAGCAGAGTTGTGCAGCGGATGCGTGCTGGGCCCATGAGCCAGAGGTTGATGGATCGAAAACATTTTCGGCTAACCAGCTTTTTATAGCATTTAAGTGCCAACAAATATTTTTAAAAAATGCGTAGTTTCATTCCATGTGTAAGTGCCATTATACATTTTTTTTTTACCTCTTACATCAGTTCGTATTGGTCATATTGATTACAAAGATCCCCAGTGGCTTAAGACACTGGCCTCCTAAGCCATGGATTGTGAGGTTTAGTCTTTGCTGAAGTGGCTGAAAGCAGAGTTGTGCAGCGGATGCGTGCTGGGCCCATAACCCAGAGGTTGATGGATCGAAAACATTTTTGGCTAACCAGCTTTTTATAGCATTTAAGTGCGAACAAATATTTTTAAAAAATGCGTAGTTTCATTCCATGTGTAAGTGCCATTATACATTTTTTTTTTACCTCTTCCATCAGTTCGTATTGGTCATATTGATTACAAATATCCCCAGTGGCCTAAGACACTGGCCTCCTAAACCATGGATTGTGAGGTTTAGTCTTTGCTGAAGTGGCTGAAAGCAGAGTTGTGCAGCGGATGCATGCTGGGCCCATAACCAGTTCGTACTGGTTGTGAAAGGTAGACAGTGCCCCAGTGGCCTAATGGATAAGGCACTGGCCTCCTAAGCCAGGAATTGTGGGTTCAAGTCCCATCTGGGGTGGTTGTAAACATTGTGGCCCAGCAGAAGCATGCTGTGTCCATAGCCCAGAGGTCGATGGATCGAAAACATTTTCGGCTAACCAGCTTTTTATAGCATTTAAGTGCCAACAAATATTTTTAAAAAATGCGTAGTTTCATTCCATGTGTAAGTGCCATTATACATTTTTTTTTTACCTCTTACATCAGTTCGTATTGGTCATATTGATTACAAAGATCCCCAGTGGCTTAAGACACTGGCCTCCTAAGCCATGGATTGTGAGGTTTAGTCTTTGCTGAAGTGGCTGAAAGCAGAGTTGTGCAGCGGATGCGTGCTGGGCCCATAACCCAGAGGTTGATGGATCGAAAACATTTTCGGCTAACCAGCTTTTTATAGCATTTAAGTGCGAACAAATATTTTTAAAAAATGCGTAGTTTCATTCCATGTGTAAGTGCCATTATACATTTTTTTTTTACCTCTTCCATCAGTTCGTATTGGTCATATTGATTACAAATATCCCCAGTGGCCTAAGACACTGGCCTCCTAAACCATGGATTGTGAGGTTTAGTCTTTGCTGAAGTGGCTGAAAGCAGAGTTGTGCAGCGGATGCATGCTGGGCCCATAACCAGTTCGTACTGGTTGTGAAAGGTAGACAGTGCCCCAGTGGCCTAATGGATAAGGCACTGGCCTCCTAAGCCAGGAATTGTGGGTTCAAGTCCCATCTGGGGTGGTTGTAAACATTGTGGCCCAGCAGAAGCATGCTGTGTCCATAACCCAGAGGTCGATGGATCGAAAACATTTTCGGCTAACCAGCTTTTTATAGCATTTAAGTGCGAACAAATATTTTTAAAAAATGCGTAGTTTCATTCCATGTGTAAGTGCCATTATACATTTTTTTTTTACCTCTTCCATCAGTTCGTATTGGTCATATTGATTACAAATATCCCCAGTGGCCTAAGACACTGGCCTCCTAAACCATGGATTGTGAGGTTTAGTCTTTGCTGAAGTGGCTGAAAGCAGAGTTTTGCAGCGGATGCGTGCTGGGCCCATAACCCAGAGGTTGATGGATTGAAAACATTTTCGGCTAACCAGCTTTTTATAGCATTTAAGTGCAAACAAATATTTTTTTAAAATGCGTAGTTTCATTCCATGTGTAAGTGCCATTATACATTTTGTTTTTTACCTCTTACATCAGTTCGTATTGGTCATATTGATTACAAAGACCCCCAGTGGCTTAAGACACTGGCCTCCTAAGCCATGGATTGTGAGGTTTAGTCTTTGCTGAAGTGGCTGAAAGCAGAGTTGTGCAGCGGATGCGTGCTGGGCCCATAAGCCAGAGGTTGATGGATCGAAAACATTTTCGGCTAACCAGCTTTTTATAGCATTTAAGTGCCAACAAATATTTTTTTAAAATGCGTAGTTTCATTCCATGTGTAAGTGCCATTATACATTTTTTTTTTACCTCTTACATCAGTTCGTATTGGTCATATTGATTACAAAGATCCCCAGTGGCTTAAGACACTGGCCTCCTAAGCCATGGATTGTGAGGTTTAGTCTTTGCTGAAGTGGCTGAAAGCAGAGTTGTGCAGCGGATGCGTGCTGGGCCCATAACCCAGAGGTTGATGGATCGAAAACATTTTCGGCTAACCAGCTTTTTATAGCATTTAAGTGCCAACAAATATTTTTAAAAAATGCGTAGTTTCATTCCATGTGTAAGTGCCATTATACATTTTTTTTTTACCTCTTACATCAGTTCGTATTGGTCATATTGATTACAAAGATCCCCAGTGGCTTAAGACACTGGCCTCCTAAGCCATGGATTGTGAGGTTTAGTCTTTGCTGAAGTGGCTGAAAGCAGAGTTGTGCAGCGGATGCGTGCTGGGCCCATAACCCAGAGGTTGATGGATCGAAAACATTTTCGGCTAACCAGCTTTTTATAGCATTTACGTGCGAACAAATATTTTTAAAAAATGCGTAGTTTCATTCCATGTGTAAGTGCCATTATTTACCTCTTCCATCAGTTCGTATTGGTCATATTGATTACAAATATCCCCAGTGGCCTAAGACACTGGCCTCCTAAAACATGGATTGTGAGGTTTAGTCTTTGCTGAAGTGGCTGAAAGCAGAGTTGTGCAGTGGATGCGTGCTGGGCCCATAACCCAGAGGTTGATGGATCGAAAACATTTTCGGCTAACCAGCTTTTTATAGCATTTAAGTGCAAACAAATATTTTTTTTAAATGCGTAGTTTCATTCCATGTGTAAGTGCCATTATACATTTTGTTTTTTACCTCTTACATCAGTTCGTATTGGTCATATTGATTACAAAGACCCCCAGTGGCTTAAGACACTGGCCTCCTAAGCCATGGATTGTGAGGTTTAGTCTTTGCTGAAGTGCCTGAAAGCAGAGTTTTGCAGCGGATGCGTGCTGGGCCCATAACCCAGAGGTTGATGGATCGAAAACATTTTCGGCTAACCAGCTTTTTATAGCATTTAAGTGCAAACAAATATTTTTTTTAAATGCGTAGTTTCATTCCATGTGTAAGTGCCATTATACATTTTGTTTTTTACCTCTTACATCAGTTCGTATTGGTCATATTGATTACAAAGACCCCCAGTGGCTTAAGACACTGGCCTCCTAAGCCATGGATTGTGAGGTTTAGTCTTTGCTGAAGTGGCTGAAAGCGGAGTTGTGCAGCGGATGCATGCTGGGCCCATAACCAGTTCGTACTGGTTGTGAACGGTAGACAGTGCCCCAGTGGCCTAATGGATAAGGCACTGGCCTCCTAAGCCAGGAATTGTGGGTTCAAGTCCCATCTGGGGTGGTTGTAGACATTGTGGCCCAGCAGATGCGTGCTGTGTCCATAACCCAGAGGTCGATGGATCGAAAACATTTTCGGCTAACCAGCTTTTTATAGCATTTAAGTGCCAACAAATATTTTTAAAAAATGCGTAGTTTCATTCCATGTGTAAGTGCCATTATACATTTTTTTTTTACCTCTTACATCAGTTCGTATTGGTCATATTGATTACAAAGATCCCCAGTGGCTTAAGACACTGGTCTCCTAAGCCATGGATTGTGAGGTTTAGTCTTTGCTGAAGTGGCTGAAAGCAGAGTTGTGCAGCGGATGCGTGCTGGGCCCATAACCCAGAGGTTGATGGATCGAAAACATTTTCGGCTAACCAGCTTTTTATAGCATTTAAGTGCGAACAAATATTTTTAAAAAATGCGTAGTTTCATTCCATGTGTAAGTGCCATTATACATTTTGTTTTTTACCTCTTACATCAGTTCGTATTGGTCATATTGATTACAAAGACCCCCAGTGGCTTAAGACACTGGCCTCCTAAGCCATGGATTGTGAGGTTTAGTCTTTGCTGAAGTGGCTGAAAGCGGAGTTGTGCAGCGGATGCATGCTGGGCCCATAACCAGTTCGTACTGGTTGTGAACGGTAGACAGTGCCCCAGTGGCCTAATGGATAAGGCACTGGCCTCCTAAGCCAGGAATTGTGGGTTCAAGTCCCATCTGGGGTGGTTGTAGACATTGTGGCCCAGCAGATGCGTGCTGTGTCCATAACCCAGAGGTCGATGGATCGAAAACATTTTCGGCTAACCAGCTTTTTATAGCATTTAAGTGCCAACAAATATTTTTAAAAAATGCGTAGTTTCATTCCATGTGTAAGTGCCATTATACATTTTTTTTTTACCTCTTACATCAGTTCGTATTGGTCATATTGATTACAAAGATCCCCAGTGGCTTAAGACACTGGCCTCCTAAGCCATGGATTGTGAGGTTTAGTCTTTGCTGAAGTGGCTGAAAGCAGAGTTGTGCAGCGGATGCGTGCTGGGCCCATAACCCAGAGGTTGATGGATCGAAAACATTTTCGGCTAACCAGCTTTTTATAGCATTTAAGTGCGAACAAATATTTTTAAAAAATGCGTAGTTTCATTCCATGTGTAAGTGCCATTATACATTTTTTTTTTACCTCTTCCATCAGTTCGTATTGGTCATATTGATTACAAATATCCCCAGTGGCCTAAGACACTGGCCTCCTAAACCATGGATTGTGAGGTTTAGTCTTTGCTGAAGTGGCTGAAAGCAGAGTTGTGCAGCGGATGCATGCTGGGCCCATAACCAGTTCGTACTGGTTGTGAAAGGTAGACAGTGCCCCAGTGGCCTAATGGATAAGGCACTGGCCTCCTAAGCCAGGAATTGTGGGTTCAAGTCCCATCTGGGGTGGTTGTAAACATTGTGGCCCAGCAGAAGCATGCTGTGTCCATAACCCAGAGGTCGATGGATCGAAAACATTTTCGGCTAACCAGCTTTTTATAGCATTTAAGTGCGAACAAATATTTTTAAAAAATGCGTAGTTTCATTCCATGTGTAAGTGCCATTATACATTTTTTTTTTACCTCTTACATCAGTTCGTATTGGTCATATTGATTACAAAGATCCCCAGTGGCTTAAGACACTGGCCTCCTAAGCCATGGATTGTGAGGTTTAGTCTTTGCTGAAGTGGCTGAAAGCAGAGTTGTGCAGCGGATGCGTGCTGGGCCCATAACCCAGAGGTTGATGGATCGAAAACATTTTCGGCTAACCAGCTTTTTATAGCATTTAAGTGCGAACAAATATTTTTAAAAAATGCGTAGTTTCATTCCATGTGTAAGTGCCATTATACATTTTTTTTTTACCTCTTCCATCAGTTCGTATTGGTCATATTGATTACAAATATCCCCAGTGGCCTAAGACACTGGCCTCCTAAACCATGGATTGTGAGGTTTAGTCTTTGCTGAAGTGGCTGAAAGCAGAGTTGTGCAGCGGATGCATGCTGGGCCCATAACCAGTTCGTACTGGTTGTGAAAGGTAGACAGTGCCCCAGTGGCCTAATGGATAAGGCACTGGCCTCCTAAGCCAGGAATTGTGGGTTCAAGTCCCATCTGGGGTGGTTGTAAACATTGTGGCCCAGCAGAAGCATGCTGTGTCCATAACCCAGAGGTCGATGGATCGAAAACATTTTCGGCTAACCAGCTTTTTATAGCATTTAAGTGCGAACAAATATTTTTAAAAAATGCGTAGTTTCATTCCATGTGTAAGTGCCATTATACATTTTTTTTTTACCTCTTCCATCAGTTCGTATTGGTCATATTGATTACAAATATCCCCAGTGGCCTAAGACACTGGCCTCCTAAACCATGGATTGTGAGGTTTAGTCTTTGCTGAAGTGGCTGAAAGCAGAGTTTTGCAGCGGATGCGTGCTGGGCCCATAACCCAGAGGTTGATGGATTGAAAACATTTTCGGCTAACCAGCTTTTTATAGCATTTAAGTGCAAACAAATATTTTTTTAAAATGCGTAGTTTCATTCCATGTGTAAGTGCCATTATACATTTTGTTTTTTACCTCTTACATCAGTTCGTATTGGTCATATTGATTACAAAGACCCCCAGTGGCTTAAGACACTGGCCTCCTAAGCCATGGATTGTGAGGTTTAGTCTTTGCTGAAGTGGCTGAAAGCAGAGTTGTGCAGCGGATGCGTGCTGGGCCCATAAGCCAGAGGTTGATGGATCGAAAACATTTTCGGCTAACCAGCTTTTTATAGCATTTAAGTGCCAACAAATATTTTTAAAAAATGCGTAGTTTCATTCCATGTGTAAGTGCCATTATACATTTTTTTTTTACCTCTTACATCAGTTCGTATTGGTCATATTGATTACAAAGATCCCCAGTGGCTTAAGACACTGGCCTCCTAAGCCATGGATTGTGAGGTTTAGTCTTTGCTGAAGTGGCTGAAAGCAGAGTTGTGCAGCGGATGCGTGCTGGGCCCATAACCCAGAGGTTGATGGATCGAAAACATTTTTGGCTAACCAGCTTTTTATAGCATTTAAGTGCGAACAAATATTTTTAAAAAATGCGTAGTTTCATTCCATGTGTAAGTGCCATTATACATTTTTTTTTTACCTCTTCCATCAGTTCGTATTGGTCATATTGATTACAAATATCCCCAGTGGCCTAAGACACTGGCCTCCTAAACCATGGATTGTGAGGTTTAGTCTTTGCTGAAGTGGCTGAAAGCAGAGTTGTGCAGCGGATGCATGCTGGGCCCATAACCAGTTCGTACTGGTTGTGAAAGGTAGACAGTGCCCCAGTGGCCTAATGGATAAGGCACTGGCCTCCTAAGCCAGGAATTGTGGGTTCAAGTCCCATCTGGGGTGGTTGTAAACATTGTGGCCCAGCAGAAGCATGCTGTGTCCATAGCCCAGAGGTCGATGGATCGAAAACATTTTCGGCTAACCAGCTTTTTATAGCATTTAAGTGCGAACAAATATTTTTAAAAAATGCGTAGTTTCATTCCATGTGTAAGTGCCATTATACATTTTTTTTTTACCTCTTCCATCAGTTCGTATTGGTCATATTGATTACAAATATCCCCAGTGGCCTAAGACACTGGCCTCCTAAACCATGGATTGTGAGGTTTAGTCTTTGCTGAAGTGGCTGAAAGCAGAGTTTTGCAGCGGATGCGTGCTGGGCCCATAACCCAGAGGTTGATGGATTGAAAACATTTTCGGCTAACCAGCTTTTTATAGCATTTAAGTGCAAACAAATATTTTTTTAAAATGCGTAGTTTCATTCCATGTGTAAGTGCCATTATACATTTTGTTTTTTACCTCTTACATCAGTTCGTATTGGTCATATTGATTACAAAGACCCCCAGTGGCTTAAGACACTGGCCTCCTAAGCCATGGATTGTGAGGTTTAGTCTTTGCTGAAGTGGCTGAAAGCAGAGTTGTGCAGCGGATGCGTGCTGGGCCCATAAGCCAGAGGTTGATGGATCGAAAACATTTTCGGCTAACCAGCTTTTTATAGCATTTAAGTGCCAACAAATATTTTTAAAAAATGCGTAGTTTCATTCCATGTGTAAGTGCCATTATACATTTTTTTTTTACCTCTTACATCAGTTCGTATTGGTCATATTGATTACAAAGATCCCCAGTGGCTTAAGACACTGGCCTCCTAAGCCATGGATTGTGAGGTTTAGTCTTTGCTGAAGTGGCTGAAAGCAGAGTTGTGCAGAGGATGCGTGCTGGGCCCATAACCCAGAGGTTGATGGATCGAAAACATTTTCGGCTAACCAGCTTTTTATAGCATTTAAGTGCGAACAAATATTTTTAAAAAATGCGTAGTTTCATTCCATGTGTAAGTGCCATTATACATTTTTTTTTTACCTCTTCCATCAGTTCGTATTGGTCATATTGATTACAAATATCCCCAGTGGCCTAAGACACTGGCCTCCTAAACCATGGATTGTGAGGTTTAGTCTTTGCTGAAGTGGCTGAAAGCAGAGTTTTGCAGCGGATGCGTGCTGGGCCCATAACCCAGAGGTTGATGGATTGAAAACATTTTCGGCTAACCAGCTTTTTATAGCATTTAAGTGCAAACAAATATTTTTTTAAAATGCGTAGTTTCATTCCATGTGTAAGTGCCATTATACATTTTGTTTTTTACCTCTTACATCAGTTCGTATTGGTCATATTGATTACAAAGACCCCCAGTGGCTTAAGACACTGGCCTCCTAAGCCATGGATTGTGAGGTTTAGTCTTTGCTGAAGTGGCTGAAAGCAGAGTTGTGCAGCGGATGCGTGCTGGGCCCATAAGCCAGAGGTTGATGGATCGAAAACATTTTCGGCTAACCAGCTTTTTATAGCATTTAAGTGCCAACAAATATTTTTAAAAAATGCGTAGTTTCATTCCATGTGTAAGTGCCATTATACATTTTTTTTTTACCTCTTACATCAGTTCGTATTGGTCATATTGATTACAAAGATCCCCAGTGGCTTAAACTGGCCTCCTAAGCCATGGATTGTGAGGTTTAGTCTTTGCTGAAGTGGCTGAAAGCAGAGTTGTGCAGAGGATGCGTGCTGGGCCCATAACCCAGAGGTTGATGGATCGAAAACATTTTCGGCTAACCAGCTTTTTATAGCATTTAAGTGCAAACAAATATTTTTTTTAAATGCGTAGTTTCATTCCATGTGTAAGTGCCATTATACATTTTGTTTTTTACCTCTTACATCAGTTCGTATTGGTCATATTGATTACAAAGACCCCCAGTGGCTTAAGACACTGGCCTCCTAAGCCATGGATTGTGAGGTTTAGTCTTTGCTGAAGTGGCTGAAAGCGGAGTTGTGCAGCGGATGCATGCTGGGCCCATAACCAGTTCGTACTGGTTGTGAACGGTAGACAGTGCCCCAGTGGCCTAATGGATAAGGCACTGGCCTCCTAAGCCAGGAATTGTGGGTTCAAGTCCCATCTGGGGTGGTTGTAGACATTGTGGCCCAGCAGATGCGTGCTGTGTCCATAACCCAGAGGTCGATGGATCGAAAACATTTTCGGCTAACCAGCTTTTTATAGCATTTAAGTGCCAACAAATATTTTAAAAAAATGCGTAGTTTCATTCCATGTGTAAGTGCCATTATACATTTTTTTTTTACCTCTTACATCAGTTCGTATTGGTCATATTGATTACAAAGATCCCCAGTGGCTTAAGACACTGGCCTCCTAAGCCATGGATTGTGAGGTTTAGTCTTTGCTGAAGTGGCTGAAAGCAGAGTTGTGCAGCGGATGCGTGCTGGGCCCATAACCCAGAGGTTGATGGATCGAAAACATTTTCGGCTAACCAGCTTTTTATAGCATTTAAGTGCGAACAAATATTTTTAAAAAATGCGTAGTTTCATTCCATGTGTAAGTGCCATTATACATTTTGTTTTTTACCTCTTACATCAGTTCGTATTGGTCATATTGATTACAAAGACCCCCAGTGGCTTAAGACACTGGCCTCCTAAGCCATGGATTGTGAGGTTTAGTCTTTGCTGAAGTGGCTGAAAGCGGAGTTGTGCAGCGGATGCATGCTGGGCCCATAACCAGTTCGTACTGGTTGTGAACGGTAGACAGTGCCCCAGTGGCCTAATGGATAAGGCACTGGCCTCCTAAGCCAGGAATTGTGGGTTCAAGTCCCATCTGGGGTGGTTGTAGACATTGTGGCCCAGCAGATGCGTGCTGTGTCCATAACCCAGAGGTCGATGGATCGAAAACATTTTCGGCTAACCAGCTTTTTATAGCATTTAAGTGCCAACAAATATTTTTAAAAAATGCGTAGTTTCATTCCATGTGTAAGTGCCATTATACATTTTTTTTTTACCTCTTACATCAGTTCGTATTGGTCATATTGATTACAAAGATCCCCAGTGGCTTAAGACACTGGCCTCCTAAGCCATGGATTGTGAGGTTTAGTCTTTGCTGAAGTGGCTGAAAGCAGAGTTGTGCAGCGGATGCGTGCTGGGCCCATAACCCAGAGGTTGATGGATCGAAAACATTTTCGGCTAACCAGCTTTTTATAGCATTTAAGTGCGAACAAATATTTTTTTAAAATGCGTAGTTTCATTCCATGTGTAAGTGCCATTATACATTTTGTTTTTTACCTCTTACATCAGTTCGTATTGGTCATATTGATTACAAAGACCCCCAGTGGCTTAAGACACTGGCCTCCTAAGCCATGGATTGTGAGGTTTAGTCTTTGCTGAAGTGGCTGAAAGCAGAGTTGTGCAGCGGATGCGTGCTGGGCCCATAAGCCAGAGGTTGATGGATCGAAAACATTTTCGGCTAACCAGCTTTTTATAGCATTTAAGTGCCAACAAATATTTTTAAAAAATGCGTAGTTTCATTCCATGTGTAAGTGCCATTATACATTTTTTTTTTACCTCTTACATCAGTTCGTATTGGTCATATTGATTACAAAGATCCCCAGTGGCTTAAGACACTGGCCTCCTAAGCCATGGATTGTGAGGTTTAGTCTTTGCTGAAGTGGCTGAAAGCAGAGTTGTGCAGCGGATGCGTGCTGGGCCCATAACCCAGAGGTTGATGGATCGAAAACATTTTTGGCTAACCAGCTTTTTATAGCATTTAAGTGCGAACAAATATTTTTAAAAAATGCGTAGTTTCATTCCATGTGTAAGTGCCATTATACATTTTTTTTTTACCTCTTCCATCAGTTCGTATTGGTCATATTGATTACAAATATCCCCAGTGGCCTAAGACACTGGCCTCCTAAACCATGGATTGTGAGGTTTAGTCTTTGCTGAAGTGGCTGAAAGCAGAGTTGTGCAGCGGATGCATGCTGGGCCCATAACCAGTTCGTACTGGTTTTGAAAGGTAGACAGTGCCCCAGTGGCCTAATGGATAAGGCACTGGCCTCCTAAGCCAGGAATTGTGGGTTCAAGTCCCATCTGGGGTGGTTGTAAACATTGTGGCCCAGCAGAAGCATGCTGTGTCCATAGCCCAGAGGTCGATGGATCGAAAACATTTTCGGCTAACCAGCTTTTTATAGCATTTAAGTGCCAACAAATATTTTTAAAAAATGCGTAGTTTCATTCCATGTGTAAGTGCCATTATACATTTTTTTTTTACCTCTTACATCAGTTCGTATTGGTCATATTGATTACAAAGATCCCCAGTGGCTTAAGACACTGGCCTCCTAAGCCATGGATTGTGAGGTTTAGTCTTTGCTGAAGTGGCTGAAAGCAGAGTTGTGCAGCGGATGCGTGCTGGGCCCATAACCCAGAGGTTGATGGATCGAAAACATTTTCGGCTAACCAGCTTTTTATAGCATTTAAGTGCGAACAAATATTTTTAAAAAATGCGTAGTTTCATTCCATGTGTAAGTGCCATTATACATTTTTTTTTTACCTCTTCCATCAGTTCGTATTGGTCATATTGATTACAAATATCCCCAGTGGCCTAAGACACTGGCCTCCTAAACCATGGATTGTGAGGTTTAGTCTTTGCTGAAGTGGCTGAAAGCAGAGTTGTGCAGCGGATGCATGCTGGGCCCATAACCAGTTCGTACTGGTTGTGAAAGGTAGACAGTGCCCCAGTGGCCTAATGGATAAGGCACTGGCCTCCTAAGCCAGGAATTGTGGGTTCAAGTCCCATCTGGGGTGGTTGTAAACATTGTGGCCCAGCAGAAGCATGCTGTGTCCATAACCCAGAGGTCGATGGATCGAAAACATTTTCGGCTAACCAGCTTTTTATAGCATTTAAGTGCGAACAAATATTTTTAAAAAATGCGTAGTTTCATTCCATGTGTAAGTGCCATTATACATTTTTTTTTTACCTCTTCCATCAGTTCGTATTGGTCATATTGATTACAAATATCCCCAGTGGCCTAAGACACTGGCCTCCTAAACCATGGATTGTGAGGTTTAGTCTTTGCTGAAGTGGCTGAAAGCAGAGTTGTGCAGCGGATGCATGCTGGGCCCATAACCAGTTCGTACTGGTTGTGAAAGGTAGACAGTGCCCCAGTGGCCTAATGGATAAGGCACTGGCCTCCTAAGCCAGGAATTGTGGGTTCAAGTCCCATCTGGGGTGGTTGTAAACATTGTGGCCCAGCAGAAGCATGCTGTGTCCATAACCCAGAGGTCGATGGATCGAAAACATTTTCGGCTAACCAGCTTTTTATAGCATTTAAGTGCGAACAAATATTTTTAAAAAATGCGTAGTTTCATTCCATGTGTAAGTGCCATTATACATTTTTTTTTTACCTCTTCCATCAGTTCGTATTGGTCATATTGATTACAAATATCCCCAGTGGCCTAAGACACTGGCCTCCTAAACCATGGATTGTGAGGTTTAGTCTTTGCTGAAGTGGCTGAAAGCAGAGTTTTGCAGCGGATGCGTGCTGGGCCCATAACCCAGAGGTTGATGGATTGAAAACATTTTAGGCTAACCAGCT
Organism: Oncorhynchus mykiss; assembly: GCF_013265735.2. Taxonomy (NCBI): domain Eukaryota; kingdom Metazoa; phylum Chordata; class Actinopteri; order Salmoniformes; family Salmonidae; genus Oncorhynchus; species Oncorhynchus mykiss. The sequence continues at coordinate 53,667 of NW_023493796.1, forward strand.
TTTTATAGCATTTAAGTGCAAACAAATATTTTTTTAAAATGCGTAGTTTCATTCCATGTGTAAGTGCCATTATACATTTTGTTTTTTACCTCTTACATCAGTTCGTATTGGTCATATTGATTACAAAGACCCCCAGTGGCTTAAGACACTGGCCTCCTAAGCCATGGATTGTGAGGTTTAGTCTTTGCTGAAGTGGCTGAAAGCAGAGTTGTGCAGCGGATGCGTGCTGGGCCCATAAGCCAGAGGTTGATGGATCGAAAACATTTTCGGCTAACCAGCTTTTTATAGCATTTAAGTGCCAACAAATATTTTTAAAAAATGCGTAGTTTCATTCCATGTGTAAGTGCCATTATACATTTTTTTTTTACCTCTTACATCAGTTCGTATTGGTCATATTGATTACAAAGATCCCCAGTGGCTTAAGACACTGGCCTCCTAAGCCATGGATTGTGAGGTTTAGTCTTTGCTGAAGTGGCTGAAAGCAGAGTTGTGCAGCGGATGCGTGCTGGGCCCATAACCCAGAGGTTGATGGATCGAAAACATTTTTGGCTAACCAGCTTTTTATAGCATTTAAGTGCGAACAAATATTTTTAAAAAATGCGTAGTTTCATTCCATGTGTAAGTGCCATTATACATTTTTTTTTTACCTCTTCCATCAGTTCGTATTGGTCATATTGATTACAAATATCCCCAGTGGCCTAAGACACTGGCCTCCTAAACCATGGATTGTGAGGTTTAGTCTTTGCTGAAGTGGCTGAAAGCAGAGTTGTGCAGCGGATGCATGCTGGGCCCATAACCAGTTCGTACTGGTTGTGAAAGGTAGACAGTGCCCCAGTGGCCTAATGGATAAGGCACTGGCCTCCTAAGCCAGGAATTGTGGGTTCAAGTCCCATCTGGGGTGGTTGTAAACATTGTGGCCCAGCAGAAGCATGCTGTGTCCATAGCCCAGAGGTCGATGGATCGAAAACATTTTCGGCTAACCAGCTTTTTATAGCATTTAAGTGCCAACAAATATTTTTAAAAAATGCGTAGTTTCATTCCATGTGTAAGTGCCATTATACATTTTTTTTTTACCTCTTACATCAGTTCGTATTGGTCATATTGATTACAAAGATCCCCAGTGGCTTAAGACACTGGCCTCCTAAGCCATGGATTGTGAGGTTTAGTCTTTGCTGAAGTGGCTGAAAGCAGAGTTGTGCAGCGGATGCGTGCTGGGCCCATAACCCAGAGGTTGATGGATCGAAAACATTTTCGGCTAACCAGCTTTTTATAGCATTTAAGTGCGAACAAATATTTTTAAAAAATGCGTAGTTTCATTCCATGTGTAAGTGCCATTATACATTTTTTTTTTACCTCTTCCATCAGTTCGTATTGGTCATATTGATTACAAATATCCCCAGTGGCCTAAGACACTGGCCTCCTAAACCATGGATTGTGAGGTTTAGTCTTTGCTGAAGTGGCTGAAAGCAGAGTTGTGCAGCGGATGCATGCTGGGCCCATAACCAGTTCGTACTGGTTGTGAAAGGTAGACAGTGCCCCAGTGGCCTAATGGATAAGGCACTGGCCTCCTAAGCCAGGAATTGTGGGTTCAAGTCCCATCTGGGGTGGTTGTAAACATTGTGGCCCAGCAGAAGCATGCTGTGTCCATAACCCAGAGGTCGATGGATCGAAAACATTTTCGGCTAACCAGCTTTTTATAGCATTTAAGTGCCAACAAATATTTTTAAAAAATGCGTAGTTTCATTCCATGTGTAAGTGCCATTATACATTTTTTTTTTACCTCTTCCATCAGTTCGTATTGGTCATATTGATTACAAATATCCCCAGTGGCCTAAGACACTGGCCTCCTAAACCATGGATTGTGAGGTTTAGTCTTTGCTGAAGTGGCTGAAAGCAGAGTTTTGCAGCGGATGCGTGCTGGGCCCATAACCCAGAGGTCGATGGATTGAAAACATTTTAGGCTAACCAGCTTTTTATAGCATTTAAGTGCAAACAAATATTTTTTTAAAATGCGTAGTTTCATTCCATGTGTAAGTGCCATTATACATTTTGTTTTTTACCTCTTACATCAGTTCGTATTGGTCATATTGATTACAAAGACCCCCAGTGGCTTAAGACACTGGCCTCCTAAGCCATGGATTGTGAGGTTTAGTCTTTGCTGAAGTGGCTGAAAGCAGAGTTGTGCAGCGGATGCGTGCTGGGCCCATAAGCCAGAGGTTGATGGATCGAAAACATTTTCGGCTAACCAGCTTTTTATAGCATTTAAGTGCCAACAAATATTTTTAAAAAATGCGTAGTTTCATTCCATGTGTAAGTGCCATTATACATTTTTTTTTTACCTCTTACATCAGTTCGTATTGGTCATATTGATTACAAAGATCCCCAGTGGCTTAAGACACTGGCCTCCTAAGCCATGGATTGTGAGGTTTAGTCTTTGCTGAAGTGGCTGAAAGCAGAGTTGTGCAGCGGATGCGTGCTGGGCCCATAACCCAGAGGTTGATGGATCGAAAACATTTTCGGCTAACCAGCTTTTTATAGCATTTAAGTGCGAACAAATATTTTTAAAAAATGCGTAGTTTCATTCCATGTGTAAGTGCCATTATACATTTTTTTTTTACCTCTTCCATCAGTTCGTATTGGTCATATTGATTACAAATATCCCCAGTGGCCTAAGACACTGGCCTCCTAAACCATGGATTGTGAGGTTTAGTCTTTGCTGAAGTGGCTGAAAGCAGAGTTGTGCAGCGGATGCATGCTGGGCCCATAACCAGTTCGTACTGGTTGTGAAAGGTAGACAGTGCCCCAGTGGCCTAATGGATAAGGCACTGGCCTCCTAAGCCAGGAATTGTGGGTTCAAGTCCCATCTGGGGTGGTTGTAAACATTGTGGCCCAGCAGAAGCATGCTGTGTCCATAACCCAGAGGTCGATGGATCGAAAACATTTTCGGCTAACCAGCTTTTTATAGCATTTAAGTGCGAACAAATATTTTTAAAAAATGCGTAGTTTCATTCCATGTGTAAGTGCCATTATACATTTTTTTTTTACCTCTTCCATCAGTTCGTATTGGTCATATTGATTACAAATATCCCCAGTGGCCTAAGACACTGGCCTCCTAAACCATGGATTGTGAGGTTTAGTCTTTGCTGAAGTGGCTGAAAGCAGAGTTTTGCAGCGGATGCGTGCTGGGCCCATAACCCAGAGGTTGATGGATTGAAAACATTTTCGGCTAACCAGCTTTTTATAGCATTTAAGTGCAAACAAATATTTTTTTTAAATGCGTAGTTTCATTCCATGTGTAAGTGCCATTATACATTTTGTTTTTTACCTCTTACATCAGTTCGTATTGGTCATATTGATTACAAAGACCCCCAGTGGCTTAAGACACTGGCCTCCTAAGCCATGGATTGTGAGGTTTAGTCTTTGCTGAAGTGGCTGAAAGCAGAGTTGTGCAGCGGATGCGTGCTGGGCCCATAAGCCAGAGGTTGATGGATCGAAAACATTTTCGGCTAACCAGCTTTTTATAGCATTTAAGTGCCAACAAATATTTTTAAAAAATGCGTAGTTTCATTCCATGTGTAAGTGCCATTATACATTTTTTTTTTACCTCTTACATCAGTTCGTATTGGTCATATTGATTACAAAGATCCCCAGTGGCTTAAGACACTGGCCTCCTAAGCCATGGATTGTGAGGTTTAGTCTTTGCTGAAGTGGCTGAAAGCAGAGTTGTGCAGCGGATGCGTGCTGGGCCCATAACCCAGAGGTTGATGGATCGAAAACATTTTCGGCTAACCAGCTTTTTATAGCATTTAAGTGCGAACAAATATTTTTAAAAAATGCGTAGTTTCATTCCATGTGTAAGTGCCATTATACATTTTTTTTTTACCTCTTCCATCAGTTCGTATTGGTCATATTGATTACAAATATCCCCAGTGGCCTAAGACACTGGCCTCCTAAACCATGGATTGTGAGGTTTAGTCTTTGCTGAAGTGGCTGAAAGCAGAGTTGTGCAGCGGATGCATGCTGGGCCCATAACCAGTTCGTACTGGTTGTGAAAGGTAGACAGTGCCCCAGTGGCCTAATGGATAAGGCACTGGCCTCCTAAGCCAGGAATTGTGGGTTCAAGTCCCATCTGGGGTGGTTGTAAACATTGTGGCCCAGCAGAAGCATGCTGTGTCCATAACCCAGAGGTCGATGGATCGAAAACATTTTCGGCTAACCAGCTTTTTATAGCATTTAAGTGCGAACAAATATTTTTTTAAAATGCGTAGTTTCATTCCATGTGTAAGTGCCATTATACATTTTTTTTTTACCTCTTCCATCAGTTCGTATTGGTCATATTGATTACAAATATCCCCAGTGGCCTAAGACACTGGCCTCCTAAACCATGGATTGTGAGGTTTAGTCTTTGCTGAAGTGGCTGAAAGCAGAGTTTTGCAGCGGATGCGTGCTGGGCCCATAACCCAGAGGTTGATGGATTGAAAACATTTTCGGCTAACCAGCTTTTTATAGCATTTAAGTGCAAACAAATATTTTTTTAAAATGCGTAGTTTCATTCCATGTGTAAGTGCCATTATACATTTTGTTTTTTACCTCTTACATCAGTTCGTATTGGTCATATTGATTACAAAGACCCCCAGTGGCTTAAGACACTGGCCTCCTAAGCCATGGATTGTGAGGTTTAGTCTTTGCTGAAGTGGCTGAAAGCAGAGTTGTGCAGCGGATGCGTGCTGGGCCCATAAGCCAGAGGTTGATGGATCGAAAACATTTTCGGCTAACCAGCTTTTTATAGCATTTAAGTGCCAACAAATATTTTTAAAAAATGCGTAGTTTCATTCCATGTGTAAGTGCCATTATACATTTTTTTTTTACCTCTTACATCAGTTCGTATTGGTCATATTGATTACAAAGATCCCCAGTGGCTTAAGACACTGGCCTCCTAAGCCATGGATTGTGAGGTTTAGTCTTTGCTGAAGTGGCTGAAAGCAGAGTTGTGCAGCGGATGCGTGCTGGGCCCATAACCCAGAGGTTGATGGATCGAAAACATTTTCGGCTAACCAGCTTTTTATAGCATTTAAGTGCGAACAAATATTTTTAAAAAATGCGTAGTTTCATTCCATGTGTAAGTGCCATCATACATTTTTTTTTTACCTCTTCCATCAGTTCGTATTGGTCATATTGATTACAAATATCCCCAGTGGCCTAAGACACTGGCCTCCTAAACCATGGATTGTGAGGTTTAGTCTTTGCTGAAGTGGCTGAAAGCAGAGTTGTGCAGCGGATGCATGCTGGGCCCATAACCAGTTCGTACTGGTTGTGAAAGGTAGACAGTGCCCCAGTGGCCTAATGGATAAGGCACTGGCCTCCTAAGCCAGGAATTGTGGGTTCAAGTCCCATCTGGGGTGGTTGTAAACATTGTGGCCCAGCAGAAGCATGCTGTGTCCATAACCCAGAGGTCGATGGATCGAAAACATTTTCGGCTAACCAGCTTTTTATAGCATTTAAGTGCGAACAAATATTTTTAAAAAATGCGTAGTTTCATTCCATGTGTAAGTGCCATTATACATTTTTTTTTTACCTCTTCCATCAGTTCGTATTGGTCATATTGATTACAAATATCCCCAGTGGCCTAAGACACTGGCCTCCTAAACCATGGATTGTGAGGTTTAGTCTTTGCTGAAGTGGCTGAAAGCAGAGTTTTGCAGCGGATGCGTGCTGGGCCCATAACCCAGAGGTTGATGGATTGAAAACATTTTCGGCTAACCAGCTTTTTATAGCATTTAAGTGCAAACAAATATTTTTTTAAAATGCGTAGTTTCATTCCATGTGTAAGTGCCATTATACATTTTGTTTTTTACCTCTTACATCAGTTCGTATTGGTCATATTGATTACAAAGACCCCCAGTGGCTTAAGACACTGGCCTCCTAAGCCATGGATTGTGAGGTTTAGTCTTTGCTGAAGTGGCTGAAAGCAGAGTTGTGCAGCGGATGCGTGCTGGGCCCATAAGCCAGAGGTTGATGGATCGAAAACATTTTCGGCTAACCAGCTTTTTATAGCATTTAAGTGCCAACAAATATTTTTAAAAAATGCGTAGTTTCATTCCATGTGTAAGTGCCATTATACATTTTTTTTTTACCTCTTCCATCAGTTCGTATTGGTCATATTGATTACAAATATCCCCAGTGGCCTAAGACACTGGCCTCCTAAACCATGGATTGTGAGGTTTAGTCTTTGCTGAAGTGGCTGAAAGCAGAGTTGTGCAGCGGATGCATGCTGGGCCCATAACCAGTTCGTACTGGTTGTGAAAGGTAGACAGTGCCCCAGTGGCCTAATGGATAAGGCACTGGCCTCCTAAGCCAGGAATTGTGGGTTCAAGTCCCATCTGGGGTGGTTGTAAACATTGTGGCCCAGCAGAAGCATGCTGTGTCCATAACCCAGAGGTCGATGGATCGAAAACATTTTCGGCTAACCAGCTTTTTATAGCATTTAAGTGCGAACAAATATTTTTAAAAAATGCGTAGTTTCATTCCATGTGTAAGTGCCATTATACATTTTTTTTTTACCTCTTCCATCAGTTCGTATTGGTCATATTGATTACAAATATCCCCAGTGGCCTAAGACACTGGCCTCCTAAACCATGGATTGTGAGGTTTAGTCTTTGCTGAAGTGGCTGAAAGCAGAGTTTTGCAGCGGATGCGTGCTGGGCCCATAACCCAGAGGTTGATGGATTGAAAACATTTTCGGCTAACCAGCTTTTTATAGCATTTAAGTGCAAACAAATATTTTTTTTAAATGCGTAGTTTCATTCCATGTGTAAGTGCCATTATACATTTTGTTTTTTACCTCTTACATCAGTTCGTATTGGTCATATTGATTACAAAGACCCCCAGTGGCTTAAGACACTGGCCTCCTAAGCCATGGATTGTGAGGTTTAGTCTTTGCTGAAGTGGCTGAAAGCAGAGTTGTGCAGCGGATGCGTGCTGGGCCCATAAGCCAGAGGTTGATGGATCGAAAACATTTTCGGCTAACCAGCTTTTTATAGCATTTAAGTGCCAACAAATATTTTTAAAAAATGCGTAGTTTCATTCCATGTGTAAGTGCCATTATACATTTTTTTTTTACCTCTTACATCAGTTCGTATTGGTCATATTGATTACAAAGATCCCCAGTGGCTTAAGACACTGGCCTCCTAAGCCATGGATTGTGAGGTTTAGTCTTTGCTGAAGTGGCTGAAAGCAGAGTTGTGCAGCGGATGCGTGCTGGGCCCATAACCCAGAGGTTGATGGATCGAAAACATTTTCGGCTAACCAGCTTTTTATAGCATTTAAGTGCGAACAAATATTTTTAAAAAATGCGTAGTTTCATTCCATGTGTAAGTGCCATTATACATTTTTTTTTTACCTCTTCCATCAGTTCGTATTGGTCATATTGATTACAAATATCCCCAGTGGCCTAAGACACTGGCCTCCTAAACCATGGATTGTGAGGTTTAGTCTTTGCTGAAGTGGCTGAAAGCAGAGTTGTGCAGCGGATGCATGCTGGGCCCATAACCAGTTCGTACTGGTTGTGAAAGGTAGACAGTGCCCCAGTGGCCTAATGGATAAGGCACTGGCCTCCTAAGCCAGGAATTGTGGGTTCAAGTCCCATCTGGGGTGGTTGTAAACATTGTGGCCCAGCAGAAGCATGCTGTGTCCATAACCCAGAGGTCGATGGATCGAAAACATTTTCGGCTAACCAGCTTTTTATAGCATTTAAGTGCGAACAAATATTTTTTTAAAATGCGTAGTTTCATTCCATGTGTAAGTGCCATTATACATTTTTTTTTTACCTCTTCCATCAGTTCGTATTGGTCATATTGATTACAAATATCCCCAGTGGCCTAAGACACTGGCCTCCTAAACCATGGATTGTGAGGTTTAGTCTTTGCTGAAGTGGCTGAAAGCAGAGTTTTGCAGCGGATGCGTGCTGGGCCCATAACCCAGAGGTTGATGGATTGAAAACATTTTCGGCTAACCAGCTTTTTATAGCATTTAAGTGCAAACAAATATTTTTTTAAAATGCGTAGTTTCATTCCATGTGTAAGTGCCATTATACATTTTGTTTTTTACCTCTTACATCAGTTCGTATTGGTCATATTGATTACAAAGACCCCCAGTGGCTTAAGACACTGGCCTCCTAAGCCATGGATTGTGAGGTTTAGTCTTTGCTGAAGTGGCTGAAAGCAGAGTTGTGCAGCGGATGCGTGCTGGGCCCATAAGCCAGAGGTTGATGGATCGAAAACATTTTCGGCTAACCAGCTTTTTATAGCATTTAAGTGCCAACAAATATTTTTAAAAAATGCGTAGTTTCATTCCATGTGTAAGTGCCATTATACATTTTTTTTTTACCTCTTACATCAGTTCGTATTGGTCATATTGATTACAAAGATCCCCAGTGGCTTAAGACACTGGCCTCCTAAGCCATGGATTGTGAGGTTTAGTCTTTGCTGAAGTGGCTGAAAGCAGAGTTGTGCAGCGGATGCGTGCTGGGCCCATAACCCAGAGGTTGATGGATCGAAAACATTTTCGGCTAACCAGCTTTTTATAGCATTTAAGTGCGAACAAATATTTTTAAAAAATGCGTAGTTTCATTCCATGTGTAAGTGCCATCATACATTTTTTTTTTACCTCTTCCATCAGTTCGTATTGGTCATATTGATTACAAATATCCCCAGTGGCCTAAGACACTGGCCTCCTAAACCATGGATTGTGAGGTTTAGTCTTTGCTGAAGTGGCTGAAAGCAGAGTTGTGCAGCGGATGCATGCTGGGCCCATAACCAGTTCGTACTGGTTGTGAAAGGTAGACAGTGCCCCAGTGGCCTAATGGATAAGGCACTGGCCTCCTAAGCCAGGAATTGTGGGTTCAAGTCCCATCTGGGGTGGTTGTAAACATTGTGGCCCAGCAGAAGCATGCTGTGTCCATAACCCAGAGGTCGATGGATCGAAAACATTTTCGGCTAACCAGCTTTTTATAGCATTTAAGTGCGAACAAATATTTTTAAAAAATGCGTAGTTTCATTCCATGTGTAAGTGCCATTATACATTTTTTTTTTACCTCTTCCATCAGTTCGTATTGGTCATATTGATTACAAATATCCCCAGTGGCCTAAGACACTGGCCTCCTAAACCATGGATTGTGAGGTTTAGTCTTTGCTGAAGTGGCTGAAAGCAGAGTTTTGCAGCGGATGCGTGCTGGGCCCATAACCCAGAGGTTGATGGATTGAAAACATTTTCGGCTAACCAGCTTTTTATAGCATTTAAGTGCAAACAAATATTTTTTTAAAATGCGTAGTTTCATTCCATGTGTAAGTGCCATTATACATTTTGTTTTTTACCTCTTACATCAGTTCGTATTGGTCATATTGATTACAAAGACCCCCAGTGGCTTAAGACACTGGCCTCCTAAGCCATGGATTGTGAGGTTTAGTCTTTGCTGAAGTGGCTGAAAGCAGAGTTGTGCAGCGGATGCGTGCTGGGCCCATAAGCCAGAGGTTGATGGATCGAAAACATTTTCGGCTAACCAGCTTTTTATAGCATTTAAGTGCCAACAAATATTTTTAAAAAATGCGTAGTTTCATTCCATGTGTAAGTGCCATTATACATTTTTTTTTTACCTCTTACATCAGTTCGTATTGGTCATATTGATTACAAAGATCCCCAGTGGCTTAAGACACTGGCCTCCTAAGCCATGGATTGTGAGGTTTAGTCTTTGCTGAAGTGGCTGAAAGCAGAGTTGTGCAGCGGATGCGTGCTGGGCCCATAACCCAGAGGTTGATGGATCGAAAACATTTTCGGCTAACCAGCTTTTTATAGCATTTAAGTGCGAACAAATATTTTTAAAAAATGCGTAGTTTCATTCCATGTGTAAGTGCCATTATACATTTTTTTTTTACCTCTTCCATCAGTTCGTATTGGTCATATTGATTACAAATATCCCCAGTGGCCTAAGACACTGGCCTCCTAAACCATGGATTGTGAGGTTTAGTCTTTGCTGAAGTGGCTGAAAGCAGAGTTGTGCAGCGGATGCATGCTGGGCCCATAACCAGTTCGTACTGGTTGTGAAAGGTAGACAGTGCCCCAGTGGCCTAATGGATAAGGCACTGGCCTCCTAAGCCAGGAATTGTGGGTTCAAGTCCCATCTGGGGTGGTTGTAAACATTGTGGCCCAGCAGAAGCATGCTGTGTCCATAACCCAGAGGTCGATGGATCGAAAACATTTTCGGCTAACCAGCTTTTTATAGCATTTAAGTGCGAACAAATATTTTTTTAAAATGCGTAGTTTCATTCCATGTGTAAGTGCCATTATACATTTTTTTTTTACCTCTTCCATCAGTTCGTATTGGTCATATTGATTACAAATATCCCCAGTGGCCTAAGACACTGGCCTCCTAAACCATGGATTGTGAGGTTTAGTCTTTGCTGAAGTGGCTGAAAGCAGAGTTTTGCAGCGGATGCGTGCTGGGCCCATAACCCAGAGGTTGATGGATTGAAAACATTTTCGGCTAACCAGCTTTTTATAGCATTTAAGTGCAAACAAATATTTTTTTTAAATGCGTAGTTTCATTCCATGTGTAAGTGCCATTATACATTTTGTTTTTTACCTCTTACATCAGTTCGTATTGGTCATATTGATTACAAAGACCCCCAGTGGCTTAAGACACTGGCCTCCTAAGCCATGGATTGTGAGGTTTAGTCTTTGCTGAAGTGGCTGAAAGCAGAGTTGTGCAGCGGATGCCTGCTGGGCCCATAAGCCAGAGGTTGATGGATCGAAAACATTTTCGGCTAACCAGCTTTTTATAGCATTTAAGTGCCAACAAATATTTTTAAAAAATGCGTAGTTTCATTCCATGTGTAAGTGCCATTATACATTTTTTTTTTACCTCTTACATCAGTTCGTATTGGTCATATTGATTACAAAGATCCCCAGTGGCTTAAGACACTGGCCTCCTAAGCCATGGATTGTGAGGTTTAGTCTTTGCTGAAGTGGCTGAAAGCAGAGTTGTGCAGCGGATGCGTGCTGGGCCCATAACCCAGAGGTTGATGGATCGAAAACATTTTCGGCTAACCAGCTTTTTATAGCATTTAAGTGCGAACAAATATTTTTAAAAAATGCGTAGTTTCATTCCATGTGTAAGTGCCATTATACATTTTTTTTTTACCTCTTCCATCAGTTCGTATTGGTCATATTGATTACAAATATCCCCAGTGGCCTAAGACACTGGCCTCCTAAACCATGGATTGTGAGGTTTAGTCTTTGCTGAAGTGGCTGAAAGCAGAGTTGTGCAGCGGATGCATGCTGGGCCCATAACCAGTTCGTACTGGTTGTGAAAGGTAGACAGTGCCCCAGTGGCCTAATGGATAAGGCACTGGCCTCCTAAGCCAGGAATTGTGGGTTCAAGTCCCATCTGGGGTGGTTGTAAACATTGTGGCCCAGCAGAAGCATGCTGTGTCCATAACCCAGAGGTCGATGGATCGAAAACATTTTCGGCTAACCAGCTTTTTATAGCATTTAAGTGCGAACAAATATTTTTTAAAAATGCGTAGTTTCATTCCATGTGTAAGTGCCATTATACATTTTTTTTTTACCTCTTCCATCAGTTCGTATTGGTCATATTGATTACAAATATCCCCAGTGGCCTAAGACACTGGCCTCCTAAACCATGGATTGTGAGGTTTAGTCTTTGCTGAAGTGGCTGAAAGCAGAGTTTTGCAGCGGATGCGTGCTGGGCCCATAACCCAGAGGTTGATGGATTGAAAACATTTTCGGCTAACCAGCTTTTTATAGCATTTAAGTGCAAACAAATATTTTTTTAAAATGCGTAGTTTCATTCCATGTGTAAGTGCCATTATACATTTTGTTTTTTACCTCTTACATCAGTTCGTATTGGTCATATTGATTACAAAGACCCCCAGTGGCTTAAGACACTGGCCTCCTAAGCCATGGATTGTGAGGTTTAGTCTTTGCTGAAGTGGCTGAAAGCAGAGTTGTGCAGCGGATGCGTGCTGGGCCCATAAGCCAGAGGTTGATGGATCGAAAACATTTTCGGCTAACCAGCTTTTTATAGCATTTAAGTGCCAACAAATATTTTTAAAAAATGCGTAGTTTCATTCCATGTGTAAGTGCCATTATACATTTTTTTTTTACCTCTTACATCAGTTCGTATTGGTCATATTGATTACAAAGATCCCCAGTGGCTTAAGACACTGGCCTCCTAAGCCATGGATTGTGAGGTTTAGTCTTTGCTGAAGTGGCTGAAAGCAGAGTTGTGCAGCGGATGCGTGCTGGGCCCATAACCCAGAGGTTGATGGATCGAAAACATTTTCGGCTAACCAGCTTTTTATAGCATTTAAGTGCGAACAAATATTTTTAAAAAATGCGTAGTTTCATTCCATGTGTAAGTGCCATCATACATTTTTTTTTTACCTCTTCCATCAGTTCGTATTGGTCATATTGATTACAAATATCCCCAGTGGCCTAAGACACTGGCCTCCTAAACCATGGATTGTGAGGTTTAGTCTTTGCTGAAGTGGCTGAAAGCAGAGTTGTGCAGCGGATGCATGCTGGGCCCATAACCAGTTCGTACTGGTTGTGAAAGGTAGACAGTGCCCCAGTGGCCTAATGGATAAGGCACTGGCCTCCTAAGCCAGGAATTGTGGGTTCAAGTCCCATCTGGGGTGGTTGTAAACATTGTGGCCCAGCAGAAGCATGCTGTGTCCATAACCCAGAGGTCGATGGATCGAAAACATTTTCGGCTAACCAGCTTTTTATAGCATTTAAGTGCGAACAAATATTTTTAAAAAATGCGTAGTTTCATTCCATGTGTAAGTGCCATTATACATTTTTTTTTTACCTCTTCCATCAGTTCGTATTGGTCATATTGATTACAAATATCCCCAGTGGCCTAAGACACTGGCCTCCTAAACCATGGATTGTGAGGTTTAGTCTTTGCTGAAGTGGCTGAAAGCAGAGTTTTGCAGCGGATGCGTGCTGGGCCCATAACCCAGAGGTTGATGGATTGAAAACATTTTCGGCTAACCAGCTTTTTATAGCATTTAAGTGCAAACAAATATTTTTTTAAAATGCGTAGTTTCATTCCATGTGTAAGTGCCATTATACATTTTGTTTTTTACCTCTTACATCAGTTCGTATTGGTCATATTGATTACAAAGACCCCCAGTGGCTTAAGACACTGGCCTCCTAAGCCATGGATTGTGAGGTTTAGTCTTTGCTGAAGTGGCTGAAAGCAGAGTTGTGCAGCGGATGCGTGCTGGGCCCATAAGCCAGAGGTTGATGGATCGAAAACATTTTCGGCTAACCAGCTTTTTATAGCATTTAAGTGGCAACAAATATTTTTAAAAAATGCGTAGTTTCATTCCATGTGTAAGTGCCATTATACATTTTTTTTTTACCTCTTACATCAGTTCGTATTGGTCATATTGATTACAAAGATCCCCAGTGGCTTAAGACACTGGCCTCCTAAGCCATGGATTGTGAGGTTTAGTCTTTGCTGAAGTGGCTGAAAGCAGAGTTGTGCAGCGGATGCGTGCTGGGCCCATAACCCAGAGGTTGATGGATCGAAAACATTTTCGGCTAACCAGCTTTTTATAGCATTTAAGTGCGAACAAATATTTTTAAAAAATGCGTAGTTTCATTCCATGTGTAAGTGCCATTATACATTTTTTTTTTACCTCTTCCATCAGTTCGTATTGGTCATATTGATTACAAATATCCCCAGTGGCCTAAGACACTGGCCTCCTAAACCATGGATTGTGAGGTTTAGTCTTTGCTGAAGTGGCTGAAAGCAGAGTTGTGCAGCGGATGCATGCTGGGCCCATAACCAGTTCGTACTGGTTGTGAAAGGTAGACAGTGCCCCAGTGGCCTAATGGATAAGGCACTGGCCTCCTAAGCCAGGAATTGTGGGTTCAAGTCCCATCTGGGGTGGTTGTAAACATTGTGGCCCAGCAGAAGCATGCTGTGTCCATAACCCAGAGGTCGATGGATCGAAAACATTTTCGGCTAACCAGCTTTTTATAGCATTTAAGTGCGAACAAATATTTTTTAAAAATGCGTAGTTTCATTCCATGTGTAAGTGCCATTATACATTTTTTTTTTACCTCTTCCATCAGTTCGTATTGGTCATATTGATTACAAATATCCCCAGTGGCCTAAGACACTGGCCTCCTAAACCATGGATTGTGAGGTTTAGTCTTTGCTGAAGTGGCTGAAAGCAGAGTTTTGCAGCGGATGCGTGCTGGGCCCATAACCCAGAGGTTGATGGATTGAAAACATTTTCGGCTAACCAGCTTTTTATAGCATTTAAGTGCAAACAAATATTTTTTTAAAATGCGTAGTTTCATTCCATGTGTAAGTGCCATTATACATTTTGTTTTTTACCTCTTACATCAGTTCGTATTGGTCATATTGATTACAAAGACCCCCAGTGGCTTAAGACACTGGCCTCCTAAGCCATGGATTGTGAGGTTTAGTCTTTGCTGAAGTGGCTGAAAGCAGAGTTGTGCAGCGGATGCCTGCTGGGCCCATAAGCCAGAGGTTGATGGATCGAAAACATTTTCGGCTAACCAGCTTTTTATAGCATTTAAGTGCCAACAAATATTTTTAAAAAATGCGTAGTTTCATTCCATGTGTAAGTGCCATTATACATTTTTTTTTTACCTCTTACATCAGTTCGTATTGGTCATATTGATTACAAAGATCCCCAGTGGCTTAAGACACTGGCCTCCTAAGCCATGGATTGTGAGGTTTAGTCTTTGCTGAAGTGGCTGAAAGCAGAGTTGTGCAGCGGATGCGTGCTGGGCCCATAACCCAGAGGTTGATGGATCGAAAACATTTTCGGCTAACCAGCTTTTTATAGCATTTAAGTGCGAACAAATATTTTTAAAAAATGCGTAGTTTCATTCCATGTGTAAGTGCCATCATACATTTTTTTTTTACCTCTTCCATCAGTTCGTATTGGTCATATTGATTACAAATATCCCCAGTGGCCTAAGACACTGGCCTCCTAAACCATGGATTGTGAGGTTTAGTCTTTGCTGAAGTGGCTGAAAGCAGAGTTGTGCAGCGGATGCATGCTGGGCCCATAACCAGTTCGTACTGGTTGTGAAAGGTAGACAGTGCCCCAGTGGCCTAATGGATAAGGCACTGGCCTCCTAAGCCAGGAATTGTGGGTTCAAGTCCCATCTGGGGTGGTTGTAAACATTGTGGCCCAGCAGAAGCATGCTGTGTCCATAACCCAGAGGTTGATGGACTGAAAACATTTTCGGCTAACCAGCTTTTTATAGCATTTAAGTGCAAACAAATATTTTTTTAAAATGCGTAGTTTCATTCCATGTGTAAGTGCCATTATACATTTTGTTTTTTACCTCTTACATCAGTTCGTATTGGTCATATTGATTACAAAGACCCCCAGTGGCTTAAGACACTGGCCTCCTAAGCCATGGATTGTGAGGTTTAGTCTTTGCTGAAGTGGCTGAAAGCAGAGTTGTGCAGCGGATGCGTGCTGGGCCCATAAGCCAGAGGTTGATGGATCGAAAACATTTTCGGCTAACCAGCTTTTTATAGCATTTAAGTGCCAACAAATATTTTTTAAAAATGCGTAGTTTCATTCCATGTGTAAGTGCCATTATACATTTTTTTTTTACCTCTTACATCAGTTCGTATTGGTCATATTGATTACAAAGATCCCCAGTGGCTTAAGACACTGGCCTCCTAAGCCATGGATTGTGAGGTTTAGTCTTTGCTGAAGTGGCTGAAAGCAGAGTTGTGCAGCGGATGCGTGCTGGGCCCATAACCCAGAGGTTGATGGATCGAAAACATTTTCGGCTAACCAGCTTTTTATCGCATTTATGTGCGAACAAATATTTTAAAAAAATGCGTAGTTTCATTCCATGTGTAAGTGCCATTATACATTTTTTTTTTACCTCTTCCATCAGTTCGTATTGGTCATATTGATTACAAATATCCCCAGTGGCCTAAGACACTGGCCTCCTAAACCATGGATTGTGAGGTTTAGTCTTTGCTGAAGTGGCTGAAAGCAGAGTTTTGCAGCGGATGCGTGCTGGGCCCATAACCCAGAGGTTGATGGATTGAAAACATTTTCGGCTAACCAGCTTTTTATAGCATTTAAGTGCAAACAAATATTTTTTTAAAATGCGTAGTTTCATTCCATGTGTAAGTGCCATTATACATTTTGTTTTTTACCTCTTACATCAGTTCGTATTGGTCATATTGATTACAAAGACCCCCAGTGGCTTAAGACACTGGCCTCCTAAGCCATGGATTGTGAGGTTTAGTCTTTGCTGAAGTGGCTGAAAGCAGAGTTGTGCAGCGGATGCGTGCTGGGCCCATAAGCCAGAGGTTGATGGATCGAAAACATTTTCGGCTAACCAGCTTTTTATAGCATTTAAGTGCCAACAAATATTTTTAAAAAATGCGTAGTTTCATTCCATGTGTAAGTGCCATTATACATTTTTTTTTTACCTCTTACATCAGTTCGTATTGGTCATATTGATTACAAAGATCCCCAGTGGCTTAAGACACTGGCCTCCTAAGCCATGGATTGTGAGGTTTAGTCTTTGCTGAAGTGGCTGAAAGCAGAGTTGTGCAGCGGATGCGTGCTGGGCCCATAACCCAGAGGTTGATGGATCGAAAACATTTTCGGCTAACCAGCTTTTTATAGCATTTAAGTGCGAACAAATATTTTTAAAAAATGCGTAGTTTCATTCCATGTGTAAGTGCCATCATACATTTTTTTTTTACCTCTTCCATCAGTTCGTATTGGTCATATTGATTACAAATATCCCCAGTGGCCTAAGACACTGGCCTCCTAAACCATGGATTGTGAGGTTTAGTCTTTGCTGAAGTGGCTGAAAGCAGAGTTGTGCAGCGGATGCATGCTGGGCCCATAACCAGTTCGTACTGGTTGTGAAAGGTAGACAGTGCCCCAGTGGCCTAATGGATAAGGCACTGGCCTCCTAAGCCAGGAATTGTGGGTTCAAGTCCCATCTGGGGTGGTTGTAAACATTGTGGCCCAGCAGAAGCATGCTGTGTCCATAACCCAGAGGTCGATGGATCGAAAACATTTTCGGCTAACCAGCTTTTTATAGCATTTAAGTGCGAACAAATATTTTTTAAAAATGCGTAGTTTCATTCCATGTGTAAGTGCCATTATACATTTTTTTTTTACCTCTTCCATCAGTTCGTATTGGTCATATTGATTACAAATATCCCCAGTGGCCTAAGACACTGGCCTCCTAAACCATGGATTGTGAGGTTTAGTCTTTGCTGAAGTGGCTGAAAGCAGAGTTTTGCAGCGGATGCGTGCTGGGCCCATAACCCAGAGGTTGATGGATTGAAAACATTTTCGGCTAACCAGCTTTTTATAGCATTTAAGTGCAAACAAATATTTTTTTAAAATGCGTAGTTTCATTCCATGTGTAAGTGCCATTATACATTTTGTTTTTTACCTCTTACATCAGTTCGTATTGGTCATATTGATTACAAAGATCCCCAGTTGCTTAAGACACTGGCCTCCTAAGCCATGGATTGTGAGGTTT
The DNA here is from genome assembly GCF_013265735.2 of Oncorhynchus mykiss. NCBI lineage: Eukaryota > Metazoa > Chordata > Actinopteri > Salmoniformes > Salmonidae > Oncorhynchus > Oncorhynchus mykiss. Next base: position 71,277 of record NW_023493796.1, read on the forward strand.
AGTCTTTGCTGAAGTGGCTGAAAGCAGAGTTGTGCAGCGGATGCGTGCTGGGCCCATAACCCAGAGGTTGATGGATCGAAAACATTTTCGGCTAACCAGCTTTTTATAGCATTTAAGTGCGAACAAATATTTTAAAAAAATGCGTAGTTTCATTCCATGTGTAAGTGCCATCATACATTTTTTTTTTACCTCTTCCATCAGTTCGTATTGGTCATATTGATTACAAATATCCCCAGTGGCCTAAGACACTGGCCTCCTAAACCATGGATTGTGAGGTTTAGTCTTTGCTGAAGTGGCTGAAAGCAGAGTTGTGCAGCGGATGCATGCTGGGCCCATAACCAGTTCGTACTGGTTGTGAAAGGTAGACAGTGCCCCAGTGGCCTAATGGATAAGGCACTGGCCTCCTAAGCCAGGAATTGTGGGTTCAAGTCCCATCTGGGGTGGTTGTAAACATTGTGGCCCAGCAGAAGCATGCTGTGTCCATAACCCAGAGGTCGATGGATCGAAAACATTTTCGGCTAACCAGCTTTTTATAGCATTTAAGTGCGAACAAATATTTTTTAAAAATGCGTAGTTTCATTCCATGTGTAAGTGCCATTATACATTTTTTTTTTACCTCTTCCATCAGTTCGTATTGGTCATATTGATTACAAATATCCCCAGTGGCCTAAGACACTGGCCTCCTAAACCATGGATTGTGAGGTTTAGTCTTTGCTGAAGTGGCTGAAAGCAGAGTTTTGCAGCGGATGCGTGCTGGGCCCATAACCCAGAGGTTGATGGATTGAAAACATTTTCGGCTAACCAGCTTTTTATAGCATTTAAGTGCAAACAAATATTTTTTTAAAATGCGTAGTTTCATTCCATGTGTAAGTGCCATTATACATTTTGTTTTTTACCTCTTACATCAGTTCGTATTGGTCATATTGATTACAAAGACCCCCAGTGGCTTAAGACACTGGCCTCCTAAGCCATGGATTGTGAGGTTTAGTCTTTGCTGAAGTGGCTGAAAGCAGAGTTGTGCAGCGGATGCGTGCTGGGCCCATAAGCCAGAGGTTGATGGATCGAAAACATTTTCGGCTAACCAGCTTTTTATAGCATTTAAGTGCCAACAAATATTTTTTAAAAATGCGTAGTTTCATTCCATGTGTAAGTGCCATTATACATTTTTTTTTTACCTCTTACATCAGTTCGTATTGGTCATATTGATTACAAAGATCCCCAGTGGCTTAAGACACTGGCCTCCTAAGCCATGGATTGTGAGGTTTAGTCTTTGCTGAAGTGGCTGAAAGCAGAGTTGTGCAGCGGATGCGTGCTGGGCCCATAACCCAGAGGTTGATGGATCGAAAACATTTTCGGCTAACCAGCTTTTTATCGCATTTATGTGCGAACAAATATTTTTAAAAAATGCGTAGTTTCATTCCATGTGTAAGTGCCATCATACATTTTTTTTTTACTTCTTCCATCAGTTCGTATTGGTCATATTGATTACAAATATCCCCAGTGGCCTAAGACACTGGCCTCCTAAACCATGGATTGTGAGGTTTAGTCTTTGCTGAAGTGGCTGAAAGCAGAGTTGTGCAGCGGATGCATGCTGGGCCCATAACCAGTTCGTACTGGTTGTGAAAGGTAGACAGTGCCCCAGTGGCCTAATGGATAAGGCACTGGCCTCCTAAGCCAGGAATTGTGGGTTCAAGTCCCATCTGGGGTGGTTGTAAACATTGTGGCCCAGCAGAAGCATGCTGTGTCCATAACCCAGAGGTCGATGGATCGAAAACATTTTCGGCTAACCAGCTTTTTATAGCATTTAAGTGCGAACAAATATTTTTTAAAAATGCGTAGTTTCATTCCATGTGTAAGTGCCATTATACATTTTTTTTTTACCTCTTCCATCAGTTCGTATTGGTCATATTGATTACAAATATCCCCAGTGGCCTAAGACACTGGCCTCCTAAACCATGGATTGTGAGGTTTAGTCTTTGCTGAAGTGGCTGAAAGCAGAGTTTTGCAGCGGATGCGTGCTGGGCCCATAACCCAGAGGTTGATGGATTGAAAACATTTTCGGCTAACCAGCTTTTTATAGCATTTAAGTGCAAACAAATATTTTTTTAAAATGCGTAGTTTCATTCCATGTGTAAGTGCCATTATACATTTTGTTTTTTACCTCTTACATCAGTTCGTATTGGTCATATTGATTACAAAGACCCCCAGTGGCTTAAGACACTGGCCTCCTAAGCCATGGATTGTGAGGTTTAGTCTTTGCTGAAGTGGCTGAAAGCAGAGTTGTGCAGCGGATGCGTGCTGGGCCCATAAGCCAGAGGTTGATGGATCGAAAACATTTTCGGCTAACCAGCTTTTTATAGCATTTAAGTGCCAACAAATATTTTTTAAAAATGCGTAGTTTCATTCCATGTGTAAGTGCCATTATACATTTTTTTTTTACCTCTTACATCAGTTCGTATTGGTCATATTGATTACAAAGATCCCCAGTGGCTTAAGACACTGGCCTCCTAAGCCATGGATTGTGAGGTTTAGTCTTTGCTGAAGTGGCTGAAAGCAGAGTTGTGCAGCGGATGCGTGCTGGGCCCATAACCCAGAGGTTGATGGATCGAAAACATTTTCGGCTAACCAGCTTTTTATCGCATTTATGTGCGAACAAATATTTTTAAAAAATGCGTAGTTTCATTCCATGTGTAAGTGCCATCATACATTTTTTTTTTACTTCTTCCATCAGTTCGTATTGGTCATATTGATTACAAATATCCCCAGTGGCCTAAGACACTGGCCTCCTAAACCATGGATTGTGAGGTTTAGTCTTTGCTGAAGTGGCTGAAAGCAGAGTTGTGCAGCGGATGCATGCTGGGCCCATAACCAGTTCGTACTGGTTGTGAAAGGTAGACAGTGCCCCAGTGGCCTAATGGATAAGGCACTGGCCTCCTAAGCCAGGAATTGTGGGTTCAAGTCCCATCTGGGGTGGTTGTAAACATTGTGGCCCAGCAGAAGCATGCTGTGTCCATAACCCAGAGGTCGATGGATCGAAAACATTTTCGGCTAACCAGCTTTTTATAGCATTTAAGTGCGAACAAATATTTTTAAAAAATGCGTAGTTTCATTCCATGTGTAAGTGCCATTATACATTTTTTTTTTACCTCTTCCATCAGTTCGTATTGGTCATATTGATTACAAATATCCCCAGTGGCCTAAGACACTGGCCTCCTAAACCATGGATTGTGAGGTTTAGTCTTTGCTGAAGTGGCTGAAAGCAGAGTTTTGCAGCGGATGCGTGCTGGGCCCATAACCCAGAGGTCGATGGATTGAAAACATTTTCGGCTAACCAGCTTTTTATAGCATTTAAGTGCAAACAAATATTTTTTTAAAATGCGTAGTTTCATTCCATGTGTAAGTGCCATTATACATTTTGTTTTTTACCTCTTACATCAGTTCGTATTGGTCATATTGATTACAAAGACCCCCAGTGGCTTAAGACACTGGCCTCCTAAGCCATGGATTGTGAGGTTTAGTCTTTGCTGAAGTGGCTGAAAGCAGAGTTGTGCAGCGGATGCGTGCTGGGCCCATAAGCCAGAGGTTGATGGATCGAAAACATTTTCGGCTAACCAGCTTTTTATAGCATTTAAGTGCCAACAAATATTTTTTAAAAATGCGTAGTTTCATTCCATGTGTAAGTGCCATTATACATTTTTTTTTTACCTCTTCCATCAGTTCGTATTGGTCATATTGATTACAAATATCCCCAGTGGCCTAAGACACTGGCCTCCTAAACCATGGATTGTGAGGTTTAGTCTTTGCTGAAGTGGCTGAAAGCAGAGTTTTGCAGCGGATGCGTGCTGGGCCCATAACCCAGAGGTTGATGGATTGAAAACATTTTCGGCTAACCAGCTTTTTATAGCATTTAAGTGCAAACAAATATTTTTTTAAAATGCGTAGTTTCATTCCATGTGTAAGTGCCATTATACATTTTGTTTTTTACCTCTTACATCAGTTCGTATTGGTCATATTGATTACAAAGACCCCCAGTGGCTTAAGACACTGGCCTCCTAAGCCATGGATTGTGAGGTTTAGTCTTTGCTGAAGTGGCTGAAAGCAGAGTTGTGCAGCGGATGCGTGCTGGGCCCATAAGCCAGAGGTTGATGGATCGAAAACATTTTCGGCTAACCAGCTTTTTATAGCATTTAAGTGCCAACAAATATTTTTTAAAAATGCGTAGTTTCATTCCATGTGTAAGTGCCATTATACATTTTTTTTTTACCTCTTACATCAGTTCGTATTGGTCATATTGATTACAAAGATCCCCAGTGGCTTAAGACACTGGCCTCCTAAGCCATGGATTGTGAGGTTTAGTCTTTGCTGAAGTGGCTGAAAGCAGAGTTGTGCAGCGGATGCGTGCTGGGCCCATAACCCAGAGGTTGATGGATCGAAAACATTTTCGGCTAACCAGCTTTTTATAGCATTTAAGTGCGAACAAATATTTTTAAAAAATGCGTAGTTTCATTCCATGTGTAAGTGCCATCATACATTTTTTTTTTACCTCTTCCATCAGTTCGTATTGGTCATATTGATTACAAATATCCCCAGTGGCCTAAGACACTGGCCTCCTAAACCATGGATTGTGAGGTTTAGTCTTTGCTGAAGTGGCTGAAAGCAGAGTTGTGCAGCGGATGCATGCTGGGCCCATAACCAGTTCGTACTGGTTGTGAAAGGTAGACAGTGCCCCAGTGGCCTAATGGATAAGGCACTGGCCTCCTAAGCCAGGAATTGTGGGTTCAAGTCCCATCTGGGGTGGTTGTAAACATTGTGGCCCAGCAGAAGCATGCTGTGTCCATAACCCAGAGGTCGATGGATCGAAAACATTTTCGGCTAACCAGCTTTTTATAGCATTTAAGTGCGAACAAATATTTTTTAAAAATGCGTAGTTTCATTCCATGTGTAAGTGCCATTATACATTTTTTTTTTACCTCTTCCATCAGTTCGTATTGGTCATATTGATTACAAATATCCCCAGTGGCCTAAGACACTGGCCTCCTAAACCATGGATTGTGAGGTTTAGTCTTTGCTGAAGTGGCTGAAAGCAGAGTTTTGCAGCGGATGCGTGCTGGGCCCATAACCCAGAGGTTGATGGATTGAAAACATTTTCGGCTAACCAGCTTTTTATAGCATTTAAGTGCAAACAAATATTTTTTTTAAATGCGTAGTTTCATTCCATGTGTAAGTGCCATTATACATTTTGTTTTTTACCTCTTACATCAGTTCGTATTGGTCATATTGATTACAAAGACCCCCAGTGGCTTAAGACACTGGCCTCCTAAGCCATGGATTGTGAGGTTTAGTCTTTGCTGAAGTGGCTGAAAGCAGAGTTGTGCAGCGGATGCGTGCTGGGCCCATAAGCCAGAGGTTGATGGATCGAAAACATTTTCGGCTAACCAGCTTTTTATAGCATTTAAGTGCCAACAAATATTTTTTAAAAATGCGTAGTTTCATTCCATGTGTAAGTGCCATTATACATTTTGTTTTTTACCTCTTACATCAGTTCGTATTGGTCATATAGATTACAAATATCCCCAGTGGCCTAAGACACTGGCCTCCTAAACCATGGATTGTGAGGTTTAGTCTTTGCTGAAGTGGCTGAAAGCAGAGTTGTGCAGCGGATGCGTGCTGGGCCCATAACCCAGAGGTTGATGGATCGAAAACATTTTCGGCTAACCAGCTTTTTATAGCATTTAAGTGCAAACAAATATTTTTTTTAAATGCGTAGTTTCATTCCATGTGTAAGTGCCATTATACATTTTGTTTTTTACCTCTTACATCAGTTCGTATTGGTCATATTGATTACAAAGACCCCCAGTGGCTTAAGACACTGGCCTCCTAAGCCATGGATTGTGAGGTTTAGTCTTTGCTGAAGTGGCTGAAAGCAGAGTTGTGCAGCGGATGCGTGCTGGGCCCATAAGCCAGAGGTTGATGGATCGAAAACATTTTCGGCTAACCAGCTTTTTATAGCATTTAAGTGCCAACAAATATTTTTTAAAAATGCGTAGTTTCATTCCATGTGTAAGTGCCATTATACATTTTGTTTTTTACCTCTTACATCAGTTCGTATTGGTCATATAGATTACAAATATCCCCAGTGGCCTAAGACACTGGCCTCCTAAACCATGGATTGTGAGGTTTAGTCTTTGCTGAAGTGGCTGAAAGCAGAGTTGTGCAGCGGATGCGTGCTGGGCCCATAACCCAGAGGTTGATGGATCGAAAACATTTTCGGCTAACCAGCTTTTTATAGCATTTAAGTGCAAACAAATATTTTTTTTAAATGCGTAGTTTCATTCCATGTGTAAGTGCCATTATACATTTTGTTTTTTACCTCTTACATCAGTTCGTATTGGTCATATTGATTACAAAGACCCCCAGTGGCTTAAGACACTGGCCTCCTAAGCCATGGATTGTGAGGTTTAGTCTTTGCTGAAGTGGCTGAAAGCAGAGTTTTGCAGCGGATGCGTGCTGGGCCCATAACCCAGAGGTTGATGGATCGAAAACATTTTCGGCTAACCAGCTTTTTATAGCATTTAAGTGCAAACAAATATTTTTTTAAAATGCGTAGTTTCATTCCATGTGTAAGTGCCATTATACATTTTGTTTTTTACCTCTTACATCAGTTCGTATTGGTCATATTGATTACAAAGACCCCCAGTGGCTTAAGACACTGGCCTCCTAAGCCATGGATTGTGAGGTTTAGTCTTTGCTGAAGTGGCTGAAAGCAGAGTTGTGCAGCGGATGCATGCTGGGCCCATAACCAGTTCGTACTGGTTGTGAAAGGTAGACAGTGCCCCAGTGGCCTAATGGATAAGGCACTGGCCTCCTAAGCCAGGAATTGTGGGTTCAAGTCCCATCTGGGGTGGTTGTAAACATTGTGGCCCAGCAGAAGTGTGCTGTGTCCATAACCCAGAGGTTGATGGATTGAAAACATTTTCGGCTAACCAGCATTTAAGTGCAAACAAATATTTTTAAAAAATGCGTAGTTTCATTCCATGTGTAAGTGCCATTATACATTTTGTTTTTTACCTCTTACATCAGTTCGTATTGGTCATATAGATTACAAATATCCCCAGTGGCCTAAGACACTGGCCTCCTAAACCATGGATTGTGAGGTTTAGTCTTTGCTGAAGTGGCTGAAAGCAGAGTTTGCAGCGGATGCGTGCTGGGCCCATAACCCAGAGGTTGATGGATTGAAAACATTTTCGGCTAACCAGCTTTTTATAGCATTTAAGTGCAAACAAATATTTTTTTAAAATGCGTAGTTTCATTCCATGTGTAAGTGCCATTATACATTTTGTTTTTTACCTCTTACATCAGTTCGTATTGGTCATATTGATTACAAAGACCCCCAGTGGCTTAAGACACTGGCCTCCTAAGCCATGGATTGTGAGGTTTAGTCTTTGCTGAAGTGGCTGAAAGCAGAGTTTTGCAGCGGATGCGTGCTGGGCCCATTAGCCAGAGGTTGATGGATCGAAAACATTTTCTGCTAACCAGCTTTTTATAGCATTTAAGTGCGAACAAATATTTTTTTAAAATGCGTAGTTTCATTCCATGTGTATGTGCCATTATACATTTTTTTTTTTACATCTTCCATCAGTTCGTATTGGTCATATTGATTACAAAGATCCCCAGTGGCCTAAGACACTGGCCTCCTAAGCCATGGATTGTGAGGTTTAGTCTTTGCTGAAGTGGCTGAAAGCAGAGTTGTGCAGCGGATGCATGCTGGGCCCATAACCAGTTCGTACTGGTTGTGAAAGGTAGACAGTGCCCCAGTGGCCTAATGGATAAGGCACTGGCCTTCTAAGCCAGGAATTGTGGGTTCAAGTCCCATCTGGGTTGGTTGGAAACATTGTGGCCCAGCAGATGCGTGCTGTGTCCATAACCCAGAGGTCGATGGATTGAAAACATTTTCGGCTAACCAGCTTTTTATAGCATTTAAGTGCCAACAAATATTTTTAAAAAATGCGTAGTTTCATTCCATGTGTAAGTGCCATTATAAAAATTTTTTTTACCTCTTACATCAGTTCGTATTGGTCATATTGATTACAAAGATCCCCAGTGGCTTAAGACACTGGCCTCCTAAGCCATGGATTGTGAGGTTTAGTCTTTGCTGAAGTGGCTGAAAGCAGAGTTTTGCAGCGGATGCGTGCTGGGCCAATAACCCAGAGGTTGATGGATCGAAAACATTTTCTGCTAACCAGCTTTTTATAGCATTTAAGTGCGAACAAATATTTTAAAAAAATGCGTAGTTTCATTCCATGTGTAAGTGCCATTATACATTTTTTTTTTACCTCTTACATCAGTTCGTATTGGTCATATTGATTACAAATATCCCCAGTGGCCTAAGACACTGGCCTCCTAAACCATGGATTGTGAGGTTTAGTCTTTGCTGAAGTGGCTGAAAGCAGAGTTTTGCAGCGGATGCGTGCTGGGCCCATAAGCCAGAGGTTGATGGATCGAAAACATTTTCTGCTAACCAGCTTTTTATAGCATTTAAGTGCGAACAAATATTTTTAAAAAATGCGTAGTTTCATTCCATGTGTATGTGCCATTATACATTTTTTTTTTTACATCTTCCATCAGTTCGTATTGGTCATATTGATTACAAAGATCCCCAGTGGCCTAAGACACTGGCCTCCTAAGCCATGGATTGTGAGGTTTAGTCTTTGCTGAAGTGGCTGAAAGCAGAGTTTTGCAGCGGATGCGTGCTGGGCCCATAACCCAGAGGTTGATGGATCGAAAACATTTTCGGCTAACCAGCTTTTTATAGCATTTAAGTGCAAACAAATGTTTTTTTAAAATGCGTAGATTCATTCCATGTGTAAGTGCCATTATACATTTTGTTTTTTACCTCTTACATCAGTTCGTATTGGTCATATTGATTACAAAGATCCCCAGTGGCTTAAGACACTGGCCTCCTAAGCCATGGATTGTGAGGTTTAGTCTTTGCTGAAGTGGCTGAAAGCAGAGTTGTGCAGCGGATGCGTGCTGGGCCCATAACCCAGAGGTTGATGGATCGAAAACATTTTCGGCTAACCAGCTTTTTATAGCATTTAAGTGCGAACAAATATTTGTAAAAAATGCGTAGTTTCATTCCATGTGTATGTGCCATTATACATTTTTTTTGTTACCTCTTCCATCAGTTCGTATTGGTCATATTGATTACAAATATCCCCAGTGGCCTAAGACACTGGCCTCCTAAGCCATGGATTGTGAGGTTTAGTCTTTGCTGAAGTGGCTAAAAGCAGAGTTGTGCAGCGGATGCATGCTGGGCCCATAACCAGTTCGTACTGGTTGTGAAAGGTAGACAGTGCCCCAGTGGCCTAATGGATAAGGCACTGGCCTCCTAAGCCAGGAATTGTGGGTTCAAGTCCCATCTGGGGTGGTTGGAAACATTGTGGCCCAGCAGAAGCCTGCTGTGTCCATAACCCAGAGGTCGATGGATCGAAAGCATTTTCGACTAACCAGCTTTTTATAGCATTTAAGTGCAAACAAATATTTAAAAAAAATGCGTAATTTCATTCCATGTGTAAATGCCATTATACATTTTCTTTTTACCTCTTCCATCAGTTCGTATTGGTCATATTGATTACAAAGATCCCCAGTGGCCTAAGACACTGGCCTCCTAAGCCATGGATTGTGAGGTTTAGTCTTTGCTGAAGTGGCTGAAAGCAGAGTTGTGCAGCGGATGCGTGCTGGGCCCATAACCCAGAGGTTGATGGATCGAAAACATTTTCTGCTAACCAGCTTTTTATAGCATTTAAGTGCCAACAAATATTTTTAAAAAATGCGTAGTTTCATTCCATGTGTAAGTGCCATTATACATTTTTTTTTTACCTCTTACATCAGTTCGTATTGGTCATATTGATTACAAAGATCCCCAGTGGCTTAAGACACTGGCCTCCTAAGCCATGGATTGTGAGGTTTAGTCTTTGCTGAAGTGGCTGAAAGCAGAGTTGTGCAGCGGATGCGTGCTGGGCCCATAACCCAGAGGTTGATGGATCGAAAACATTTTCGGCTAACCAGCTTTTTATAGCATTTAAGTGCAAACAAATGTTTTTTTAAAATGCGTAGATTCATTCCATGTGTAAGTGCCATTATACATTTTGTTTTTTACCTCTTACATCAGTTCGTATTGGTCATATTGATTACAAAGATCCCCAGTGGCTTAAGACACTGGCCTCCTAAGCCATGGATTGTGAGGTTTAGTCTTTGCTGAAGTGGCTGAAAGCAGAGTTGTGCAGCGGATGCGTGCTGGGCCCATAACCCAGAGGTTGATGGATCGAAAACATTTTCGGCTAACCAGCTTTTTATAGCATTTAAGTGCAAACAAATATTTTTTTTAAATGCGTAGTTTCATTCCATGTGTAAGTGCCATTATACATTTTGTTTTTTACCTCTTACATCAGTTCGTATTGGTCATATTGATTACAAAGACCCCCAGTGGCTTAAGACACTGGCCTCCTAAGCCATGGATTGTGAGGTTTAGTCTTTGCTGAAGTGGCTGAAAGCAGAGTTTTGCAGCGGATGCGTGCTGGGCCCATAACCCAGAGGTTGATGGATCGAAAACATTTTCGGCTAACCAGCTTTTTATAGCATTTAAGTGCAAACAAATGTTTTTTTAAAATGCGTAGATTCATTCCATGTGTAAGTGCCATTATACATTTTGTTTTTTACCTCTTACATCAGTTCGTATTGGTCATATTGATTACAAAGATCCCCAGTGGCTTAAGACACTGGCCTCCTAAGCCATGGATTGTGAGGTTTAGTCTTTGCTGAAGTGGCTGAAAGCAGAGTTGTGCAGCGGATGCGTGCTGGGCCCATAACCCAGAGGTTGATGGATCGAAAACATTTTCGGCTAACCAGCTTTTTATAGCATTTAAGTGCGAACAAATATTTGTAAAAAATGCGTAGTTTCATTCCATGTGTATGTGCCATTATACATTTTTTTTGTTACCTCTTCCATCAGTTCGTATTGGTCATATTGATTACAAATATCCCCAGTGGCCTAAGACACTGGCCTCCTAAGCCATGGATTGTGAGGTTTAGTCTTTGCTGAAGTGGCTAAAAGCAGAGTTGTGCAGCGGATGCATGCTGGGCCCATAACCAGTTCGTACTGGTTGTGAAAGGTAGACAGTGCCCCAGTGGCCTAATGGATAAGGCACTGGCCTCCTAAGCCAGGAATTGTGGGTTCAAGTCCCATCTGGGGTGGTTGGAAACATTGTGGCCCAGCAGAAGCCTGCTGTGTCCATAACCCAGAGGTCGATGGATCGAAAGCATTTTCGACTAACCAGCTTTTTATAGCATTTAAGTGCAAACAAATATTTAAAAAAAATGCGTAATTTCATTCCATGTGTAAATGCCATTATACATTTTCTTTTTACCTCTTCCATCAGTTCGTATTGGTCATATTGATTACAAAGATCCCCAGTGGCCTAAGACACTGGCCTCCTAAGCCATGGATTGTGAGGTTTAGTCTTTGCTGAAGTGGCTGAAAGCAGAGTTGTGCAGCGGATGCGTGCTGGGCCCATAACCCAGAGGTTGATGGATCGAAAACATTTTCTGCTAACCAGCTTTTTATAGCATTTAAGTGCCAACAAATATTTTTTTAAAATGCGTAGTTTCATTCCATGTGTAAGTGCCATTATACATTTTTTTTTTACCTCTTACATCAGTTCGTATTGGTCATATTGATTACAAAGATCCCCAGTGGCTTAAGACACTGGCCTCCTAAGCCATGGATTGTGAGGTTTAGTCTTTGCTGAAGTGGCTGAAAGCAGAGTTGTGCAGCGGATGCGTGCTGGGCCCATAACCCAGAGGTTGATGGATCGAAAACATTTTCGGCTAACCAGCTTTTTATAGCATTTAAGTGCAAACAAATGTTTTTTTAAAATGCGTAGATTCATTCCATGTGTAAGTGCCATTATACATTTTGTTTTTTACCTCTTACATCAGTTCGTATTGGTCATATTGATTACAAAGATCCCCAGTGGCTTAAGACACTGGCCTCCTAAGCCATGGATTGTGAGGTTTAGTCTTTGCTGAAGTGGCTGAAAGCAGAGTTGTGCAGCGGATGCGTGCTGGGCCCATAACCCAGAGGTTGATGGATCGAAAACATTTTCGGCTAACCAGCTTTTTATAGCATTTAAGTGCAAACAAATATTTTTTTTAAATGCGTAGTTTCATTCCATGTGTAAGTGCCATTATACATTTTGTTTTTTACCTCTTACATCAGTTCGTATTGGTCATATTGATTACAAAGACCCCCAGTGGCTTAAGACACTGGCCTCCTAAGCCATGGATTGTGAGGTTTAGTCTTTGCTGAAGTGGCTGAAAGCAGAGTTTTGCAGCGGATGCGTGCTGGGCCCATAACCCAGAGGTTGATGGATCGAAAACATTTTCGGCTAACCAGCTTTTTATAGCATTTAAGTGCAAACAAATGTTTTTTTAAAATGCGTAGATTCATTCCATGTGTAAGTGCCATTATACCTTTTTTTTTACCTCTTCCATCAGTTCGTATTGGTCATATTGATTACAAAGATCCCCAGTGGCCTAAGACACTGGCCTCCTAAGCCATGGATTGTGAGGTCTAGTCTTTTCTGAATTGCCTGAAAGCAGACAGGCGCAGTGGAAGTGTGCTGGACCCATAACCCAGAGGTCAATGGCTCAAAACTATTTTCTGCTATCCAGTTTATTTTTAGCATTGAAGTGCAAACATAAATGTAAAATAATGCGGAGTTTAATGGGCATGTGTATTTGCCATTAAAAAAATGTTTTATACCTCTTCCATCAGTTTGTTTTGGTCATACTGATTACAAAGAATCCCAGTGGCCTAAGACACTGGCCTCCTAAGCCATGGATTGTGAGGTTTAGTCTTTTCTGAAGTGGCTGAAAGCAGAGTTGTGCAGCAGATGCGTGCTGGGCCCATAACTCAGAGGTTGATGGATCGAAAACATTTTCTGCTAACAAGCTTTTTATAGCATTTAAGTGTGAACAAATATTTTTTTAAATGCGTAGTTTCATTCCATGTGTAAGTGCCATTATACATTTTTTTTACCTCTTCCATCAGTTCGTATTGGTCATATTGATTACAAAGATCCCCAGTGGCCTAAGACACTGGCCTCCTAAGCCATGGATTGTGAGGTTTAGTCTTTTCTGAAGTGGCTGAAAGCAGAGTTGTGCAGCGGAAGCATGTTGGGCCCATAACCCAGAGGCCGATGGATCGAAACCATTCTCTGAAACAAGATTATTTTTTGCATTGACGTGAGAACAAAAATTGTCTCTGTGTTCTGGCCCGTCGTCCGGTTATCCCGGCTAGTGGACCTAGGCAGTATCTTGACAGACATTAATAACGCACAACACTCAGGCAATAGATCATTACATTTCCTCACCAAATGAGCGGCATTTGGCTCTACTGCTTCCTAAGTGCCAAAGTAAATGAAACAGAAAATAATGGAATAAAAACATAAAAGTATACAAAATGTGTCTACCACACCTTAATCATCCAATTTGGACTATGTTATATACAGTGGGGCAAAAAAGTATTTAGTCAGCCACCAATTGTGCAAGTTCTCCCACTTAAAAAGATGAGAGGCCTGTAATTTTCATCATAGTTACACTTCAACTATGACAGACAAAATGAGAAGAAAAAATCCAGAAAATCACATTGTAGGATTTTGAATTAATTTATTTGCAAATTATGGTGGAAAATAAGTATTTGGTCACCTACAAACAAGCAAGATTTCTGGCTCTCACAGACCTGCAACTTCTTCTTTAAGAGGCTCCTCTGTCCTCCACTCGTTACCTGTATTAATGGCACCTGTTTGAACTTGTTATCAGTAAAAAAGACACCTGTCCACAACCTCAAACAGTCACACTCCAAACTCCACTATGGCCAAGACCAAAAAGCTGTCAAAGGACACCAGAAACAAAATTTTAGACCTGCACCAGGCTGTGAAGACTGAATCTCCAATAGATAAGCAGCTTGGTTTGAAGAAATCAACTGTGGGAGCAATTATTAGGAAATGGAAGACATACAAGACCACTGATAATCTCCCTCGATCTGGGGCTCCACGCAAGATCTCACCCCGTGGGGTCAAAATGATCACAAGAACAGTGAGCAAAAATTCCCAGAACCACACGGGGGGACCTAGTGAATGACCTGCAGAGAGCTGGGACCAAAGTAACAAAGCCTACCATCAGTAACACACTACGCCGGCAGGGACTCAAATCCTGCAGTGCCAGACGTGTCTCCCTGCTTAAGCCAGTACATGTCCAGGCCCGTCTGAAGTTTGCTAGAGAGCATTTGGATGATCCCGAAGAAGATTGGGAGAATGTCATATGGTCAGATGAAACCAAAATATAACTTTTTGGTAAAAACTCAACTCGTTGTGTTTGGAGGACAAAGAATGCTGAGTTGTATCCAAAGAACACCATACCTACTGTGAAGCACGGGGGTGGAAACATCATGCTTTGGGGCTGTTTTTCTGCAAAGGGACCAGGACGACTGATCCGTGTAAAGGAAAGAATGAATGGGGCCATGTATCGTGAGATTTTGAGTGAAAACCTCCTTCCATCAGCAAGGGCATTGAAGATGAAACGTGGCTGGGTCTTTCAGCATGACAATGATCCCAAACACACCACCCGGGCAACGAAGGAGTGGCTCGGTAAGAAGCATTTCAAGGTCCTGGAGTGGCCTAGCCAGTCTCTAGATCTCAACCCCATAGAAAATCTTTGGAGGGAGTTGAAAGTCCGTGTTGCCCAGCAACAGCCCCAAAACATCACTGCTCTAGAGGAGATCTGCATGGAGGAATGGGCCAAAATACCAGCAACAGTGTGTGAAAACCTTGTGAAGACTTACAGAAAATGTTTGACCTCTGTCATTGCCAACAAAGGATATAACAAAGTATTGAGATAAACCTTTGTTATTGACCAAATACTTTTTTTCCACCAAAATGTGATTT
This sequence comes from Oncorhynchus mykiss, assembly GCF_013265735.2. Taxonomy (NCBI): domain Eukaryota; kingdom Metazoa; phylum Chordata; class Actinopteri; order Salmoniformes; family Salmonidae; genus Oncorhynchus; species Oncorhynchus mykiss. The sequence continues at coordinate 86,282 of NW_023493796.1, forward strand.
TCTGGATATTTTTTCTTCTCATTTTGTCTGTCATAGTTGAAGTGTACCTATGATGAAAATTACAGGCCTCTCTCATCTTTTTAAGTGGGAGAACTTGCACAATTGGTGGCTGACTAAATACTTGTTTGCCCCACTGTATATGTCCAAGGTCTTGGCTAAATGACTCTATCATGGCATTGTCTCTAATGTCATGTCTAGGGTGATCCTACTTGCAGGTGGGTAGGTAAGGCACTTGGAAAGGCCAATGCTTACATTGGGCACATTACTGGGCTGACCTAATGAGTTCAGGAGAGGAGGCTGGGACTGGGCCCCCAGGATCTATTGCCAACTTTCCAAACATCGGAATCGCTTCCGTCCCACGGGTGATCCTGGTATAAGACCTCATTAGATCTTCCATTGCACGTGTGCGCCTGTGTACGTAGTAGGTGCACACAACAAGGGAAATAAGACCAAGGATCATGGTAACAGTCAGGATACTGTCCGGCACCGTCCAAGTGCGGGTGTCAGACCAATCTTTTAGTCTTAAGCCAAGTCGCTATCCTGCTGTTGTGTACAGCACCCTCACGGATTTGTTGGCTTTTCAGAAACGTCACGGGCAGGTGACATGTTTCTATGATCACCTTTTGTCCGCCGACATAACTGGTGAAGTGTTTGATTGCCCAGACTGTCGACAGCAGAGCTTTTTCGCAGTCCGAGTATTGGTGTTCAGCAGGGTAGAGTGTTTTGCTCGCATAAGCTACCACACGTTTGTCTTGGTCGTATTTTTGGTACAACCCAGTGCTAAGGCAGTGCTCTGAGAAACCGACTTCCAAAAAGAATGTCTTGTCTTTGTTGGGGTATACCAGGCCTTGCAAGCTGGTTTTTCAAGGAAGCCACAGCTTCGTTGTGAGTGACATCCCAAATTAAACATATTTTGTATTTATTTTTAGGGTTTAACAAGGCAGCTCACCTGTGACCTGTGGCTTGACATTAGATGCGGAGACTTCTATTACCCTGCAGACTATATTTTTGTTCTTCCCGCCAGAACAATCCACTGACAACGACCGACGAGTTGTGCGTTCCGAGATACCTTTTGTTATTTGCCTGTGAAATTGCGCGATTCTTGCAATTCTCTTTCATCCTCTCATCAACTAGCTGTTTTTGCAGAATGTTAAAAATACGATAGTTATTCACTACTCATATTAACTAGGTGTTATTTACATTACTTTAAGTAATTTATTTTTCAACTGCTTTTCACAAAGCAGCATGACATGCGGGCCCTAATAAGTTGTCAGAAGTGGGTTTCAAACCATGCCTTTTGTGGAATCTGCGAGTCACACAATGCTATTCTCAAACATACCTAATCAATTAGTTGTTTAACCTGCAGGAATATTTTCACATTTCTATGTCATGGTTAGTTCCTATGATAATGCAACTCATACATTTACATCTTTCAATACTTCTAAAATGGGGTCCAGGTTTAAAACAATTACAGGTTTAAAAAAATTACAGGTGCACCTTACTATCTTATACTATATCATAAATGGTCTTAACTAGAAAACACAGATTCTAGTTTTCATCCAGCTCACACAGATATCCGATTCAGCCTCAGAACCTCCTGTTTACACCTTCAAGGTGCCCCCCTCACACAGGAATACACACTCAGAGCCTTCGAGGCTTTTCTAAAAACTCCAATTGTTTCGCTCACCTCATTCATTTTTAAAAACAACGTTCGAGATGTGGTATCACCTCGGCTCGCTGCCTCTCAGATCAAAGGTGGGTCCATCTGCTCCGTTCCCGAAGTGTGGTCTCCCAGAGATCCCAAGTTTGAGGGATCCCTGGTGCACCATTTACCCATGTCGTCAGGAGCGGTCACCAAGTCAAGATTCACATCCCCATCGCCAAATTTGGTGGTTAATTTCTTTAATATCAAATGAGGAGAGACAAACTTATCACACAAGTCAGAGTTATTCTTAAACTAAATCTTTATTCACTTATTAATAAGGGAGCAGGTCAATACAATGTATAATACATTTTGAAGTGTTGCATTTTGATTCAAGTGGGTCACTAATGTGGTAAGTGTAACACAACTCTTTGTTTGAGTCAATTTGTATTACATCACATAAATAGTACTTTCAATTCAGAGCCTGGATTTTCCCCCTGAGGCTAATATCCATATCATGATGAAATCAATATTTATTTTTGTATTTTTTATTTCACCTTTATTTAACCAGGTAGGCAAGTTGAGAACAAGTTCTCATTTACAATTGCGACCTGGCCAAGATAAAGCAAAGCAGTTCGACACATACAACGACACAGAGTTACACATGGAGTAAAACAAACATACAGTCAATAATACAGTATAAACAAGTCTATATACGATGTGAGCAAATGAGGTGAGATAAGGAAGGTAAAGGCAAAAAGGCCATGGTGGCAAAGTAAATACAATATAGCAAGTAAAACACTGGAATGGTAGATTTGCAATGGGAGAATGTGCAAAGTAGAAATAAAAATAATGGGGTGCAAAGGAGCAAAATAAATAAATAAATAAAATACAGTAGGGAAAGAGGTAGTTGTTTGGGCTAAATTATAGGTGGGCTATGTACAGGTGCAGTAATCTGTGAGCTGCTCTGACAGTTGGTGCTTAAAGCTAGTGAGGGAGATAAGTGTTTCCAGTTTCAGAGATTTTTGTAGTTCGTTCCAGTCATTGGCAGCAGAGAACTGGAAGGAGAGGCGGCCAAAGAAAGAATTGGTTTTGGGGGTGACTAGAGAGATATACCTGCTGGAGCATGTGCTACAGGTGGGAAATGCAATGGTGACCAGCGAGCTGAGATAAGGGGGGACTTTACCTAGCAGGGTCTTGTAGATGACATGGAGCCAGTGGGTTTGGCGACGAGTATGAAGCGAGGGCCAGCCAACGAGAGCGTACCGGTCGCAATGGTGGGTAGTATATGGGGCTTTGGTGACAAAACGGATTGCACTGTGATAGACTGCATCCAATTTGTTGAGTAGGGTATTGGAGGCTATTTTGTAAATGACATCGCCAAAGTCGAGGATTGGTAGCATGGTCAGTTTTACAAGGGTATGTTTGGCAGCATGAGTGAAGGATGCTTTGTTGCGAAATAGGAAGCCAATTCTAGATTTAACTTTGGATTGGAGATGTTTGATATGGGTCTGGAAGGAGAGTTTACAGTCTAACCAGACACCTAAGTATTTGTAGTTGTCCACGTATTCTAAGTCAGAGCCGTCCAGAGTAGTAATGTTGGACAGGCGGGTAGGTACAGGTAGCGATCAGTTGAAGAGCATGCATTTAGTTTTACTTGTATTTAAGAGCAATTGGAGGCCACGGAAGGAGAGTTGTATGGCATTGAAGCTTGCCTGGAGGGTTGTTAACACAGTGTCCAAAGAAGGGCCAGAAGTATACAGAATGGTGTCGTCTGCGTAGAGGTGGATCAGAGACTCACCAGCAGCAAGAGCGACATCATTGATGTATACAGAGAAGAGAGTCGGTCCAAGAATTGAACCCTGTGGCACCCCCATAGAGACTGCCAGAGGTCCGGACAGCAGACCCTCCGATTTGACACACTGAACTCTATCAGAGAAGTAGTTGGTGAACCAGGCGAGGCAATCATTTGAGAAACCAAGGCTGTCGAGTCTGCAAATGAGGATGTGGGGATTGACAGAGTCGAAAGCCTTGGCCAGATCAATGAATACGGCTGCACAGTAATGTTTCTTATCGA
>NW_023493796.1:95000-145500 GCF_013265735.2 Oncorhynchus mykiss
TGCAGGTTGTGATTTTGTTACGCCTGTGCTGATAGAAATAGCTGTTTTTTATGGGGCTCTATCCTCAGATAATCGCATCGTATTCTTTCACAGTAAATCCTTTTTAAAATCTGAAATAGCAAGATTCTAGGCTTTCGAAACATGTGAGACACTTGTATTTTCATGAATGAATTCATGTAGCGATCACCGTATGTTGTCGAATTTCATTCCGCTAACGGGTTCTGTGCACAGAGAGGTTATTAAGGTGACTCTCGGTTAGAACCATTGGATTTTGCAAACTCTGAAATTATTTAGGATTTCTGTGCCCATGAAAACTGTTTTCCCAACGTAATACTGTGCCTTGCGAAAGTATTCGGCCCCCTTGAACTTTGCGACCTTTTGCCACATTTCAGGCTTCAAACATAAAGATATAAAACTGTATTTTTTTGTGAAGAATCAACAACAAGTGGGACACAATCATGAAGTGGAACGACATTTATTGGATATTTCAAACTTTTTTAACAAATCAAAAACTGAAAAATTGGGCGTGCAAAATTATTCAGCCCCCTTAAGTTAATACTTTGTAGCGCCACCTTTTGCTGCGATTACAGCTGTAAGTCGCTTGGGGTATGTCTCTATCAGTTTTGCACATCGAGAGACTGAAATGTTTTCCCATTCCTCCTAGCAAAACAGCTCGAGCTCAGTGAGGTTGGATGGAGAGCATTTGTGAACAGCAGTTTTCAGTTCTTTCCACAGATTCTCGATTGGATTCAGGTCTGGACTTTGACTTGGCCATTCTAACACCTGGATATGTTTATTTTTGAACCATTCCATTGTAGATTTTGCTTTATGTTTTGGATCATTGTCTTGTTGGAAGACAAATCTCCGTCCCAGTCTCAGGTCTTTTACAGACTCCATCAGGTTTTCTTCCAGAATGGTCCTGTATTTGGCTCCATCCATCTTCCCATCAATTTTAACCATCTTCCCTGTCCCTGCTGAAGAAAAGCAGGCCCAAACCATGATGCTGCCACCACCATGTTTGACAGTGGGGATGGTGTGTTCAGCTGTGTTGCTTTTACGCCAAACATAACGTTTTGCATTGTTGCCAAAAAGTTCCATTTTGGCTTCATCTGACCAGAGCACCTTCTTCCACATGTTTGGTGTGTCTCCCAGGTGGCTTGTGGCAAACTTTAAACAACACTTTTTATGGATATCTTTAAGAAATGGCTTTCTTCTTGCCACTCTTCCATAAAGGCCAGATTTGTGCAATATACGACTGATTGTTGTCCTATGGACAGAGTCTCCCACCTCAGCTGTAGATCTCTACAGTTCATCCAGAGTGATCATGGGCCTCTTGGCTGCATCTCTGATCAGTCTTCTCCTTGTATGAGCTGAAAGTTTAGAGGGACGGCCAGGTCTTGGTAGATTTGCAGTGGTCTGATACTCCTTCCATTTCAATATTATCGCTTGCACAGTGCTCCTTGGGATGTTTAAAGCTTGGGAAATCTTTTTGTATCCAAATCCGGCTTTAAACTTCTTCACAACAGTATCTCGGACCTGCCTGGTGTGTTCCTTGTTCTTCATGATGCTCTCTGCGCTTTTAACGGACCTCTGAGACTATCACAGTGCAGGTGCATTTATACAGAGACTTGATTACACACAGGCGGATTGTATTTATCATCATTAGTCATTTAGGTCAACATTGGATCATTCAGAGATCGTCACTGAACTTCTGGAGAGAGTTTGCTGCACTGAAAGTAGAGGGGCTGAATAATTTTGCACGCCCAATTTTTCAGTTTTTGATTTGTTAAAAAAGTTTTAAATATCCAATAAATGTCATTCCACTTCATGATTGTGTCCCACTTGTTGTTGATTCTTCACAAAAAAATACAGTTTTACATCTTTATGTTTGAAGCCTGAAATGTGGCAAAAGGTCGCACAGTTCAAGGGGGCCGAATACTTTCGCAAGGCACTGTATAAGGAGACACTAAATGGTATGTAGTTAGAGTGCATTTCAGAGATCTGAATACAAAAAAAACTGTACTAACAGGACAATAACCTAAACCACAAGGCCAAATCTACATTGGAGGAGCTTACCAAGATGACATTGAATGTTCCTGAGTGGCCTAGTTACAGTTTGGACTAAAATTGTCTTGAAAGTCTATAGCAAGGCTTTAAAATGGCTTTCTAGCAATGATCAACAACCAACTTGACAGAACAGGAACGATTTTAAAAAGAATAATGAATATTCACATGAAGATCTGTTGCCTATTGGATGACGTCACGACTTCCCATCAAGCCAACTCCTTGAAGGCCTACTATTAGAGGTCGACCAATTAATCAGAATGGCCGATTAATTGGATATTTTTGGACACCTTTATTTAATCTAGGCCTAGGCAAGTCCTGTTCAATTCAAACCACAGGTTTGAATCTAAGCCTAGGCAAGTCAGTTAAAAACACATTCTTATTTTCAATGTCGGCCTAGGAACGGTGGGTTAACTGCCTGTTCAGGGGCAGAACAACAGATTTGTACCTTGTCAGCTCGGGGGTTTGAACTCGCAACCTTCCGGTTACTAGTCCAACACTCTAACCACTAGGCTACCCTGCCGCCCCATATCAAAATAAGCACCTAGTTATTGATACCCTTGATAAAGATTAGCAAAAATTACTGTATAAAATAAATAAAATTAACCCACTACCAGGATATTTTAGCCCAAAACCTGGTTACCTCTCTGCTGGTAGGCTGAAACTTGGCCATAAGGGGATCTTCCAGCAAGACACATCAACATCCACAAAGAAATGGTTAATTGGGCACAAAATCAACATTTTCAATGGCCATCTCAGTCTTCGGACTTGAACTCCATTGAAAACCTGTGGTTTGAATTGAACAGGGCAGCCCACAAGCGCAAACAAAATAAATCAAGGACCTGGAGAGATTCTGTATGGAGGAATAGTCTACGATCCCACCCAATGTGTTCTCGAATCTCATAAACAACTGCCTGGCCAGTTGAACCTCAATCTTGGGTGCAATGTTCACGTTTCCGCACTGACTGACTGTGCGGAGGCTCATTGATTTAATGTTACGTTAGCCTACATGCTATACTAGCAAAAAATAATATTGTATAGCTGTATTCTGTATTAGCCACGACTTACCGTTCAGTTGGAAGTTGTTGCTCCTCCGTCTGTAATTTTCTCGCCAGATGTTTTTGCAAGTTGCAATCCGTTTTTTGTTGATACAGCCTAGTCTTTATATCCGAAAATAATAATTACTTAATTACATCAAGCTTCCCAATGGTAAAACGTTTGATTTAATTACATCAAGTGTTCCAATGGTAAAACGTTTGATTTAATAAAATGTCCATAATATCTACATTAATAGTGGATTGATCATGTTTCACAATATTCCTAAACATAAAAATATATTCTCGATCTCCTATTGTGTTATTGACTGAATGTTTGTTCATGTGTAACTCTGTTGTTGTTTTTGTCGCACTGCTTTGCTTTATCTTGGCCAAGTCGCAGTTGTAAATGAAAACTTGTTCTAAACTGCCTACCTGGTTAAATAAAGGTGAATAATAATAATAATACAAAAATGTAGGAGCAGTATAAACCTTGTCTGTTCATTATATACATCTACATGATGTATTGTTACACCATGTAGGAGCAGTATAGACCTAGTCTGTTCATTATATACATCTACATGATGTATTGTATTGTTACACCATGTAGGAGCAGTATAGACCTAGTCTGTTCATTATATACATCTACATGATGAATTATTACACCATGTAGGAGCAGTATAGGCCTAGTCTGTTCATTATATACATCTACATGATGTATTGTATTGTTACACCATGTAGGAGCAGTATAGACCTAGTCTGTTCATTATATACATCTACATGATGTATTGTTACACCATGTAGGAGCAGTATATACCTGGTCTGTTCATTATATACATGATGTATTGTTACACCAAAAAAAGGAAAATTATATTATTTTATACTGATACAATTTCTCAGAAAAGGAGATTTAGTTTAACATGTAATTCTCAAAAGGTAGGGGTCTGAATTATTGCCTCCCATGTTTTCAATACTCCAGCTCCCTCCTCTTGAGAGGATAACGACACTCAAATGTTTTATGAGATTATTGAACACATTGGGTGGGATCTTGTAGCCTAAATCCTGCCTGATGTTACTGCTGTTCGTAAAACCATTGACATACGTTAGCCTACTGTAACCACACACAGACAGGGTGTGTGTGTGTGTTAAGGTTGGGCGATTGTTGAAAAGCCTACATCGCCCGATTGCGCCCCATAGCTTGTCTTGACTTGGGACTTGAGTGCTAAGACTTGAGACTTACTAGTGAATTGTAAAACAATGACTTAGTCCCACCTCTGGTATATACTGTATTCTATCCTATTCTACTGTATCTTAGTCTATGTATTGCTCATCTCATATGTCTATACTGTATTATATTCTATTCTACTGTATCTTAGTCTATGCATTACTCATCTCATATGTATATACTGTATTCTAGCCTATAGTACTGTATCTGTCTATGTATTACTCATCTCATATGTATATACTGTATTCTATCCTATTCTACTGTATCTTAGTCTATGCATTACTCATCTCATATGTATATACTGTGTTTTATCCTATTGTACTGTATCTGTCTATGCCGCTCTGACATCGCTCGTCCATATATTTATACTGTACTGTAGCATTTTGTTAGATATTACTGCACTGTTGGAGCTAGAAACACAACCATTTAGTTAGATATTACTACACTGTTGGAGCTATGAACACAACCATTTAGTTAGATATTACTGTTGGAGCTAGGAACACAACCATTTAGTTAGATATTACTGCGCTGTTGGAGCTAGGACCACAACCATTTAGTTAGATATTACTGCACTGTGGAGCTAGGAACACAACCATTTAGTTAGATATTACTGCACTGTTGGAGCTATGAACACAACCATTTAGTTAGATATTACTACACTTTTGGAGCCAATAACACAACCATTTAGTTAGATATTACTGCACTGTTTGAGCCAATAACACAACCATTTAGTTAGATATTACTGCACTGTTGGAGCCAACAACACAACCATTTAGTTAGATATTACTGCACTGTTGGAGCCAATAACACAACCATTTAGTTAGATATTACTGCACTGTTGGAGCTAGGAACACAACAATTTAGTTAGATATTACTGTTAGAGCTAGGAACATAACCATTTAGTTAGATATTACTGCACTGTTGGAGCTAGGAACACAACCATTTAGTTAGATATTACTGTCGGAGCCAATGACACAACCATTTAGTTAGATATTACTACACTGTTGGAGCTTGAAACAAAACCATTTAGTTAGATATTACTGTTGGAGCTAGGAACACAAGCATTTAGTTAGATATTACTGCACTGTTGGAGCTATGAACACAAGCATTTTGTTAGATATTACTGCACTGTTGGAGCCAATGACACAACCATTTAGTTAGATATTACTGCACTGTTGGAGCTAGGATCACAACCATTTAGTTAGATATTACTACACTGTTGGAGCTGGAAACAAAACCATTTAGTTAGATATTACTGTTGGAGCTAGGAACACAATAATTTAGTTAGATATTACTGCACTGTTGGAGCTATGAACACAACCATTTAGTTAGATATTACTGCACTGTTGGAGCTATGAACACAACCATTTAGATATATATTACTGTTGGAGCTAGAAACACAAGCATTTAGTTAGATATTACTGCACTGTTGGAGCTATGAACACAACCATTTTGTTAGATATTACTGCACTGTTGGAGCCAATAACACAACCATTTAGTTAGATATTACTACACTGTTGGAGCCAATAACACAAGCATTTAGTTAGATATTACTGCACTGTTGGGGCTATGAACACAACCATTTAGTTAGATATTACTACACTGTTGGAGCTATGAACACAACCATTTAGATATATATTACTGTTGGAGCTAGAAACACAAGCATTTAGTTAGATATTACTGCACTGTTGGAGCTATGAACACAACCATTTAGTTAGATATTACTGCACTGTTGGAGCCAATAACACAATCATTTAGTTAGATATTACTACACTGTTGGAGCCAATAACACAACCGTTTAGTTAGATATTACTACACTGTTGGAGCTAGGAACACAACCATTTAGTTAGATATTACTACACTGTTGGAGCTAGGAACACAACCATTTAGTTAGGTATTACTGTTGGAGCTAGAAACACAAGCATTTAGTTAGATATTACTGCACTGTTGGGGCTATGAACACAACCATTTAGTTAGATATTACTACACTGTTGGAGATAGGAACACAAGCATTTAGTTAGATATTACTGTTGGAGCTAGAAACACAAGCATTTATTTAGATATTACTGTTGGAGCTAGAAACACAAGCATTTATTTAGATATTACTGTTGGAGCTAGAAACACAAGCATTTAGCTACACCCGCAATAACATCTGTATGTGACAAATAACATTTGATTTGATATGGTCACTTGTGTAAAATGTACTTTTCCCCACTCATCTCTTTACATTGCTGATGCATATTCAGACTATGTCAAAGGCCCATCCTGGTAGATCTGAACCTAATGCAGCATGGAGTGATCAGATGACGGAAGTCACATTTAGGTGCCAGGTGTAACTGAGGTCATAGATGCTCCATATCAATTACTTTGAGTGTTATATATAATATGACTAAATGTGTTTATTTCTGTGTTTCAGGGGCAGTCAAGAAATGGAACAGCAAGGCCACAGAACATGACATAAGCAGAGCTGTGGGAGACCACCTCAAGCCCCTGGTCGAGCCGGGGGTGATGTTTACCACTCCAACACACCTTCAGCAGGCTGGAAAAGTGGGATTGATACCGTTTGATCCATTTGTTTGCTTTAGTTCTCAGTAGTTGAATCCTTCGACATATTGTTGATTTCAACAAATGCACTGAATTTACACTGTTTTTCATACTAAGATGGAGCAAGAATCTGTTGGACATTGGGTTAATTTATTTTGCAATATGTTCAAACCAAGCTTTAATTATACAGCACTTTTCAGACATGGATGCAATGCAATGCATTTCACAGAAAAAATAAAAATATACACAGCAAAAATAATAATAAAAACTGAAAGACTAATGAACATTTCAAGGAAATGTCTTTGATTAACAAGAACTTGATGATACAACCCAAAATATAAGCTTGTTTTACTACATTGTTTGTTGTTACATTCCCCAGCAAGAAAACCAGAAACGTCCCTTAAACAGAAGTGGGAACTAACAAAGAGTCACTGACAACAACCACAACTAAACAGGTGGTGTTTTAGGAGGGTTTCTGAATGACACTATGGGGGTGTCCACTGGAAGTTGACTAGTAACAACAACTGGGATCTAAAAGACACCCACCATGGGACCAACTAAATCTGCCCAAGAAGAGGGAAACACAAGAAAAACCCACAACAAACTTAAAGACAGGACGCAAACCAAAAAGGTGGAGCAACTAAAATGGTGTTGACCATCCACATCTATCAAGACAACTGGAGCACTGGGCCAGACACTCTTAAATAGAACCTGGACCAGCACAGGTGAAACACCTTCCCACTAACGAGATGGATAAGCCAGCACAGGTGTAACACATACTGACACCAATATGTGCACCCAAGACACATTTCAGTTGAATGCATTCAGTTGTACAATCAATCAATCAAATTTATTTATAAAGCCCATCTTACATCAGCTGATGTCACAGAGTGCTATACAGAAACCCAGCCTAAAACCCTAAACAGCAAGCAACACAGGTGTAGAAGTACGGTGGCTAGGAAAAACTCCCTAGAAAGACGAGAACCTAGGAAGAAACCTAGAGAGGAACCAGGCTCTGAGGGGTGGCCAGTCCTCTTCTGTCTGTGCAGGGTGGAGATTATAACAGAACATGGCCAAGATGTTCATAGATGACCAGCAGGGTCAAATAATAATAATCACAGTGGTTGTATTGGGTGTAACAGGTCAGCACTTCAGGAGAAAACGTTAGTTGGCTTTTCATAGCCAATTATTCAGAGTATCTCTACAACTTCCATTTCACATAATCATCTACATTATAAACATGGTATCTTCACATACATTTATTCTGTAATTGGTTACATTTTTACAATACATGTCAACAATTTAAAACACGTATTTCTGAATAATAATATACAATCTATAATTTTTTAATGCTTTTTCTTTCCATAGAATCCTAAAACTCACTAACTTCTAGAACTCCCATCTTCCTAAAACTCACTAGCTTCAAGCCCAAACAAAACAAAACTCAAATCAAATTGTATTAGTCACATGCGCCGGATACAACACCTGACTGCTTACTTACGAGCCCCTAACCAACAGTGCAGTTTCAAAAAAATACAGAAAAGAATAAGAGATAAAACTCATCTCCAACACGGAAAAACGTGTCAAAATAAATTGTGATCCATGGTAACACACTGGCTAAATGCAAAACACAAATATTTTTGACTGCCAACCCTTGAGATAATCAGCAACCAAGTTGTCCTTACCACACACATGTCTGATTTCAAGAGGAAACACCTGCGATACACTAGTAACTTTCCACTTCACTGAGGAGCTTCTCTCTCTTTTCAGGGTTCACTAGATAGGCATGTTGTTGTATATAAAAGCAGGGTAACATTGTCAATATAATTGTACTCAAAAATGTTAAGTTGGTTGCATGAATAACTATGATTACTAAATGTTACATAATTGTACATTTGAAATATCAAAACCAAATGTACACACCCCTTTGTTAATATGTATTGGCAATAATTAACTTAATGGTGAGGCATGGAATAATTAAACATGTATCTTTTGTCAGGCTGGATGTCTGAAATGAGGTTATTTGAGTCATGCGTCTTCAGTAGTGGAATAAAGACAATTTCAATTCAGAGCCTGGATTGTTTCCAAGAGGATGAAATCAATTGAACAGGGGGCAAACATTTAGGGTTCTACATTGATATTCATTAAAATACTCCTGATATAATGTTAAAATAATCTACATTGTGACATTATTTCATTGATATCATGAAACAACTCCTTCATGTATTTTCTGATGTTTGATCAGAGATCTTTTACTAGAGTATCTCTTCCCACAATGATCACAAATATGAGGTTTCACTCCTGTGTGTACTTGCTGGTGTCTAGTCAGATGGCAAGATCTAATAAAACTCTTCCCACATTGATCACAGCTATAAGGTTTCTCTCCTGTGTGTCCCCGCTTGTGTCAGGCTGCTTAAGTGAGAAAATAACAGCCAAAAGGTTTCTCTCCAGAATGTATTCTCTGGTGTGATTTCAGGGTTTGTAGCAGAATAAATCTCTTCCCACATTGATCACAGGCGAAAAGTTTCTCTCCTGTGCGTGTACTCTGGTGTATAGTTAGATAGCTAGATGTAGTAAAACTCTTCCCACATTGATCACAGCCATAAGATTTCTCTCCTGTGTGTATTCTCTGGTGTATAGTTAGATTGCTAGATGTAGTAAAACTCTTCCCACATTGATCACAGCTATAAGATTTCTCTCCTGTGTGTCCCCGCTGGTGTCAGGCTGCTTAAGTGAGAAAATAACAGCCAAAAGGTTTCTCTCCAGAATGTATTCTCTGGTGTGATTTCAGGGTTTGTAGCAGAATAAATCTCTTCCCACATTGATCACAGGCGAAAAGTTTCTCTCCTGTGCGTGTACTCTGGTGTATAGTTAGATAGCTAGATGTAGTAAAACTCTTCCCACATTGATCACAGCCATAAGATTTCTCTCCTGTGTGTATTCTCTGGTGTATAGTTAAATTGCTAGATGTAGTAAAACTCTTCCCACATTGATCACAGCTATAAGGTTTCTCTCCTGTGTGAATTCTTTGATGTATTTTAAGGTTTGATGAAGAGTTTAATATTTTCCCACAGTCAGAGCAGCAGTGAAATTTCTTTCCTGTGGGTCTCTGCTGGTGTTTCATGAGGAGTTTTGATCTGGAGAGACTTTTCTCTGCCTCGTCAGCATCATGATGTTGCTGAGGCTCCCCAGAGGATCCACGATAGTCACGTCTCTCTCCTGTGTGACAGACAAAGTCAGACAGATGGTTAAAGGCCCACAACAGCAGAAATCAACTGTTTATTTGAGGTAAAAGGTAATGTCCAGAGCATACCCACGAAATTGTACAACAATTGACGTCTGTTAAATTTGAAAATTAAGACAGTCAAGACAGCAAGAATAGTCAGATTTAGTCTTGTTTTCACGTTAGTAGTAACATCGATGATTGCAGGCTAGAAATAAGTTTTTCAAGTTGTTGAAATCCTAAGCAGTGTGCCAGATGACTTTTGGTCTTCAATCTACGCCCCTTCCTGTGTTTGCTCAAATTGCGGCACGAGGGCAATGCACACACAATTTGGTTGCAGAAACTCCTCCATGCTAATGAGGAAACCGTTAGTTATGGATGTGGTATATCTGCCTGGAGCCAAAATGGTGAGCGAAGATTTTAGATTTTCACAATGTATTCTGAACATTACAGCGCAAGATCAAGAGTGCTACTCAAGGAAACCTCTATTAAGCTCTGTGTATATTCACTAATTTCCACCATGGGGGAAACTCAGGGGAGTTCTCATAGGCTGACAGCAATTATAGCCTCCATTTACAGGTTGATTATGAGTGCATTTCACACTACTATTGTATTATAATTGAAGGCTCGCTTGAATCATCTGCTTAAAATGTTTGTGTTATTGTCGCAAATCAACAGCTTTATAATTTAAAAAAATTATTCAACCAGTAAAATTACCTTTGGCTAGCTTTGCCATCAGCCTGACAATAAGGGTTTGTACACTAAGTGTTTAACAAATTGGCACATTACTCCACCTAACAATAACATAGACCTACTGTAGGACCCATAACTTCACCTAACAACAACATAGACCTACTGTAGGACCCATAACTTCACCAAACAACATAGACCTAGGACTATAAATAATTTAATATTTCAGGTGAAACATGGAAACTAAAATGTCTTTGTCATGACATTTCATAACCAGATCATTTTGTGAATAATCCCACTAGACTACTCTGTAATGGGTTGTCATTCTAAATATCCTGAATAAGGGAAATAGCTATGTGTGTTGTACAATAGCCTATCCATCAAGGAACAGTTCTCTACACATTATGAGCTAAGTATCTCTGTGTCCAAACAGACTAACGGGACCCTACAGTAAATCAAGCAGACAATAACATTATAAACATAAATTTGTTAGGGATGTTGGATCCAACGTGGAGCACGGCATAACTGTCTTTACCAGAGTAATGAATGAAGAAGCACTTTGGTTGTTGTTGCATGTCGTGATGTTTGTCACTTGACTGTCATTCGAAAATGATTTCCTGGATCAGCTGATGATAGTTGAACATGTGACTGTAACTAAACAGCTACAGTATTAAGAATGATGTGTAACTATTGAAGAACCGCATTAATGACAGTATCCATTTGGGTGTTGTCAATAAAGTTAAGGTGACTAGGTTAGAACCATTGGATTTTTTAAAAAACTCTCAAATTATTTAGGATTTCTGTGCCCATGAAAACGGTTTTCCCAGCGTAATATAAGGAGACACTAAATGTTACGTAGTTAGAGAGCATTTCAGAGATCTGAATACAAAAAACTGCCCTAACAGGACAATAACCCAAACCACAAGGCCAAATCTACACTGGAGGACCTTACCAAGATGACATTGAATGTTCCTGAGTGGTCTAGTTACAGTTTGGACTTCGTCTTGAAAGTCTACAGCAAGACTTGAAAATGGCTTTCTAGCAAAGATCAACAACCGACTTCACTGAACAGGAAGGAATTAAAAAAGAATAATGAATTTCACATGAAGATCAGTTGCCTATTGGATGCCATCATGACTTCCTATCAAAGCCAACTCATTGAATGCCTTCCTATGACATCACTCACTCCTTCTAGTTTGCAGTTGTCTAAAAAAACAATATTTTGCTCAAAACATTTATTTGTTTCCCTTTAGTGTGTTTATACTTTACTATATTTACATATCACTTTTCAACAGGAAAATATATTTTTCTAAATCACTGGAGGACGTCATGAACAATTCCGACAGTACAAAAACATATTCAAGTGTAGAATGCCCTTTTAAAAATGACACATTAGTTTAAGAGTTTTGTGTCCCTGTTTTATAAGATAGTACTCACTGTATTTACTGGTGTTAATCAGATCAATGTCCCTGTTTTATAAGATAGTACTCACTGTATTTACTGGTGTTAATCAGACCAATGTCCCTGTTTTATAAGATAGTACTCACTGTATTTACTGGTGTTAATCAGTTATCCAGTCTTCTCTTCTTCGTCCTCCTCCAATGTGACAGTAATCTCCCCCTCCTCATCCTTCATTCCAAAAACGTCATCATTCTATCACTTCATCCTCCACTCCAAAAACTGCATCTTCCTTCTTTTCTTTTTCAGTAACAGCCTCCTCTTTCACTCTGAAGGCGTCTTCCTCTTCTTTCACGGTAACAGCATCACCATCTACTTGTTTTTGTATTGTAACATCTTTCTCTTCCGCCTCCTCTTTGACGAGAGCTTCTTTCTCCGTCCAGCAGACCCCCTCTTCTTCAGCAGGAGGAGAGAAGCTTAGTGAACTCATGGTCGGAGATAATAGCTAGTTAGCATTAGCGACTAGACTAGTGCTAACTTAACCAGCCAGCTAGTTGACTTACAACGTAAATATTAAATTAAATGGGGTAGCTAGTTGTTTCCACATAAGTATGTTTAAATCATAGTGGCAATTAAACCACGAAATTGTCCCAAAGAACTTGATTGTTCCGACTTTGTTATCTGGCGAGCTACCGAGGTGGCTGCAGTTGTAGAAGAAACCGTACCCATTACATTAGGAAAACTGTTGTAATGAACACTTATGAGAATGGAGGACTGAATTTTCTGGATTTTACTACTTTAAATAATACTTTTAAGATCAATTGGATAAAACAATTTCTAAGAAGACCCACTTCTATCTGGAATTTTATTCCTCATCATGTCTTCTCTACTTTTGGTGGCCTTAACTTCATGTTGTTTTGCAATTATAATATTGACAAAGTTCCAGTGAAACTTTCTGCTTTTCATCGGCAGGTTTTCTTGTCATGGTTCTTAATTTATAAACACCATTTTTCTCCACACAGATATTACATATGGAATAATCGGGATAAATTGTATAAAAATACCTCTCTGTTTTTAGAATATTGGTTCCGAAATAATATCCTATTGGTGAGCCAACTGGTAAATGCAGAGGGTCTTTTACTCAGTTATAAAGAATTCTTATCACTTTACAATGTCCCTGTAACACCTAAAGATTTTGCAATTGTTTTAGATGCCATTCCCTCAGGTGTTGCTATGTTATTCAGGAACCTGTCAAGACCTGACCCTCAGAGCCTACCTTCTGTTGACCCTGTTGACTCATCAGTAGGAAAGATTTGTTTCTCGTTTGGTCCATTCAACAACAGAGCGATACGAACCTTGTTTCAGCAGGATGTTGTGACCTTATGTCATGCCTTATTGGAATGGATTTATTGAGAATATCTGTTGGAAAAAAGTTTGGATGTTGCCACACACATACCTACTTGTTAACAAAATGAAGGAAGTTTCCTTTAAAATTATTCATAAATATTATCCTGCCAACCACTATATGAAGAAGTTTAAGGAAAACATCAACTCAAATTGCTCCTTTTGTAATGACCACCCAGAAACAGTTGTGCATCTTTTTTGGCATTGTATGCATGTAAGAAAACTGTGGCAAGACATCAGTAGGTTTATAATTGAACACATTTATGAAGATTTTACACTATTGTGGAGAGATGTACTGTTTGGATTATTTACATACAATAGAAATAAGCGGAATCATTTTTATGTAATTAATTTCATTATTCTTTTGGCCAAATTTCATATACACAAATGTAAATTTACAAACAGAAAACCACATTTTCGTACCCTACAAAAAGAAATTGAACTGTATTTTAAGACAGTTAAATGCTCTACTAACAAAAAAGCTGTTAGAATTGTAAGTATATGCATGTCCCTTAAGGTCCTTGTGTAATTGTAATGTGATATTGTACCCCCTAGCTCGATTGTCTATTGTTTGTAATATATGTATGCTTGTGTTCCCTCATGTGCTTTATGTATTGATTTGAAATTAATAAAAAAAAATGTAAAAAAAAAAAAAAAAATGTAAAAAAAATAAAATAAAAATAAAATAAAATAAAAAAGTTGTAGAAGAAACCTTCCGTCCACTAGATTATACGTCACAGTAGAAACATTGCCTGAAAGACACGTAAATATTAAATTAATATTAAATTAAATGGGGTGCTGGAGTATTGGGAATTACAGGTTAAACTATATCTCTTTCTCTGAGCAATTGTATCAGTATAATATAATTTCCCTTTATTTTATTTTTTTACATACAATATAGCTCAGTATTTGAATTCTTTATTGTATAGAGTCGTTTATCTCATCTTTATCAAGGGTATCAACAATTTTGTCCCCCACTGACCTCCATACTGCTGCTACATGATGTAACAATACATCATGTAGATGTATATAATGAACAGACTAGGTCTATACTGCTCCTACATGGTGTAACAATACATCATGTAGATGTATATAATGAACAGACTAGGTCTATACTGCCCCTACATGGTGTAACAATACAATACATCATGTAGATGTATATAATGAACAGACTAGGTTCTATCACATATTGACATCTGCTGTCTAGAGGGAGGAAACGCAGATGAGGAGGGAAAACTATTTTTATTTTCTTCATTGAATAATAATAATATAAAGCAGTTTAGGGAATCGTTTTTTCCTCGCCATTAAATAATAATATTATATCAACACGTACAAAGAGCAACAAGTGTTTGATTAGTTCAGATTTTTTTTATGAGAATTCAAAACAAACTCTACATCTACTCCATATCTGTATTCCTGACTCAGTCAAACAACTAGATATCAAAATAAGCCCCTAGTTATTGATACCCTTGATAAAGATGAGCAAAAATTACTTTATAAAATACAGTAATAAACTTTACCCACTAACAGGATATTTTAGCCCAAAACCTGGTTTCCTCTCTGCTAGGAGGCTGAAACTTGGCCATAAGTGGATCTTCCAGCAAGACACATCAACATCCACAAAGAAGAAATGGTGAATTGGGCACAAACTCAACATTTTCAATGGCCATCTCAGTCTTCGGACTTGAACTCCATTGAAAACCTGTGGTTTGAATTGAACAGGGCAGTCCACAAGCGCAGACAAAATAAATCAAGGACCTGGAGAGATTCTGTATGGAGGAATGGTCTAAGTTCCCACCCAATGTGTTCTCTAATCTCATAAAACATTTCAGTGTCATTATCCTCCCGAGGGGAGGGTGCTGGAGTATTGGGAATTACAGGTTAAACTATATCTCTTTCTCTGAGCAATTGTATCAGTATAATATAATTTCCCTTTATTTTATTTTTTTACATACAATATAGCTCAGTATTTGAAATCTTTATTGTTAGAGTCGTTTATCTCATCTTTATCAAGGGTTTCAACAATTTTGTCCCCCACTGACCTCCATACTGCTGCTACATGATGTAACAATACATCATGTAGATGTATATAATGAACAGACTAGGTCTATACTGCCCCTACATGGTGTAACAATACATCATGTAGATGTATATAATGAACAGACTAGGTTCTATCCTATTCTACTGTATCTTAGTCTATGTATTACTCATCTCATATGTATGTACTGTATTCTATCCTATTTTACTGTATCTTAGTCTATGTATTACTCATCTCATATATATATATATATATATATATATACTGTGACGACCCTGAATTTCTCTGAACCGTCTGTGCTTCTCCTTCCAATAGTGAGCTTCCCCTTTGATTCCCAATTAAAATTCCAGCATCAGCTGCGCAAAAAGGAGGTTGTAATGGAGACGTGAATGAGGATGTGTTCAACCATCAGTTCCAAAGCTTCTCTATTCCGTTTGTTTTGTTGCTTTTAAAAAGTATGTTTTGTAGCCTAATAGAGTTTACCCATGATCGGATCCACTCTGGGCAGTCAAGAAATGGAACAGCAAGGCCACAGAACATGACATAAGCAGATCTGTGGGAGACCACCTCAAGCCCCTGGTAGAGCCGGGGGAGATGTTTACCACTCCTTCAGCAGGCTGGAAAAGTGGGATTGATACTATTTTCATACTAATATTTAGTACACAAATATAAGAGGATAAAAAAAAACAATAACTTAAAGACTAATGAGCATCCTAAGGAAATGCCATTGATTAAAATATCCAGCCCAAAATATAACTTTTTTTTTTAGGATGGGCTCTGAGAGACACTATGGGGGCGTCCAATGAAAGTTGACGAGTAACAACAACTGGGACCTAAAAGACACCCACCATGAGACCCACTAAATGTGCCCAAGAAGAGGCAAACAAAAGAAAAACCCACTCCAAACTTAAAGACCGGAAGTAAACCAAAAAGGTGGTGGTTAAAATAATTTATTACAATCAATACCATTCATACTATTACAAAATCATAATTCTCATTAATTCTATTTACAAAAACATCAAACAAAAACAAACCTCAGGGGAGCATCGTCACTCCCCGTCATACCTAACCAATACCTAACCCTTTCCCTATCTCCCCTTCCCTAATCTATCCCCTTACCAAACTCACTCTAACACTCCCAGCCCTAAACCCCCTTTCCACCTCTCCCGTGCCGCATGCTTCCCCCACTTCCTCTCCTCCCTCTTCATCTCCCCCCTCAAATCACCTTCCACCCTTCTCACTATCCCTTCCACCCCCCAATCTCTCCCTGTCTTGACTAAATTCTGCCTGGCTTCCCACAGTCCCTTTTTAAAGAGACTCATGAGAAGCCACAGCAGAAACCTGTCCCTATCCGTTCCCTTTGCTCTCCCTACGCCTCTCTCTAGCCTAGCCCATGTCAAAACAAAATCACTCCTAACCACACCTAGCATTACCCGTGCCCTAGCCCAGACTAGTCCGGCAAAGGCACAGTCCCAGAAGGCATGGCGCACAGTCTCCTCCCTGCCACAAGAGGATCTTGGACAGGTGGGGGATTGCACCAAACTATACCGGTACAAGATGGCACGTACCGGCAAGCACTTATGGAGGCCCAACCAATTCAGGTCCTTGAGCCTATTGTCCAGGCCCCGCGCCTGCACTCCCTCCCAGACCACTGACGAGATGCCCGCTACAGGCGCAGGACTCCCTGCCTGCCTGACCTCCTCGTACAGGTGCCTGTGGTCTAAACCTACTCGGGCAACTTCAACCTCGGGGTGCGCACGCAGCCTGGCCAAAATGGCCAAAATGCCACGGCAGCTGTTCCGCCCGAGGACCCGCGTTAGACCACACCATTACGCTTCTCGCCTTATACAAGAAGAACACCCGCAGGAGGTAACCGGACCGGTGTATAACCGGACGAGCAAGCTCCGTCAACAAGAAAGAAACAAAAATGGCGTCCAGCTTGAGGGGGAAATGTGGTACCCCCCTACCTCCCTCCCCGATGGGACAGATCATGCGTGCCCTGGCGACCGACTCGCACCTGCCACTCCACATAAACTGAAACACAAGCCTCACTAGAGGCCTCCTCAGACAAGCCGGCAATGGGTAGATGTATGCCACATACAAAAGAGACGGCAACACATCCACCTTTAGGACCAGGACTTTGCCCATAAAAGACAAATACCTAGCCTTCCACATTGCTAGCTTCCTCTGTACCACTGTGATACGCATGTTCCAGTTTAGCGTCGCTGAGCCGGAGGTCTCAAAATGAACCCCGAGAATCCTCAGGGCCCCTTCACAGAGAGATAACCCCCCAGGCACATCCGCTCTACCGCGCCATCTTCCGAAAAACTTGACGGAAGACTTTGCATGGTTCAGAACCGCTCCCGACGCTCGGGTGAAATCCCCAAAGATGGCAAGGGACCTTGTCAGGCACGAGTCCTTGCACAACAGCAAGGACGTGTCGTCGGCGTACTGCGTCATCTTAACACGCAGCCCACCGCTTCCAGGGATCAACAAGCCTTCCACCCCTGTGTCTGCCCTAATGGCAGCCCCCAGAGGCTCCATGTACAGAACGAAGAGGAGAGTCGAGAGTGGGCATCCCTGCCTGACCCCAGACGAGAGGTCAAAAACGTCACCTAAGTGACTATTTACACTAACTCGACACCCCGCTCCGACATATAAAGTACGGATCCATCCTATAAACTTCTCCCCAAATCCTAATCTACCTAACACCCTGAATAGAAAAGATCTATTCACGCGATCAAAAGCTTTCGCCTGATCTAGCGCTGCTACCATTAAAGGCAGCCCTCTATCTTCAACCCAAGCGATGGAATCCCTGATCAACTGTAGGTTCCATCTTATAGAGCGACCCTCTACCCCGCACGTCTGATCCTTGTGGACGACGTAGGAAAGGGCTGTGCGCAACCGGTCTGCTAAAACCTTTGCAAGAATCTTGTAATCTACGCACAGCATGGTCAATGGCCGCCAGTTGCCAAGGTCAGTTGCTTCCCCTTTCTTATAAAGAAGTGACAGCACACCAACAGCCATTGATCCCCCCGGGACCCCCGTCTCAAGGATGGCCTTCAAGACTTCGAGAACCACTGGTCCAAGTATACCCCAAAACTTGAGGTAAAACTCAGCCGGCAGCCCATCCATCCCAGGCACCTTCCCTTTTCCCATCCTCCTAAGAGCGCTCTCAACCTCTTCTAGTGAGATCTGGGCCTCCATCACGTCTCTAATGTCCTCTGGCAACCGCCGGGACAAGTGTTCTAAAAACACGTTTCCCTGCTCTACATCTATTTCCCTTTCCTTAAATAAACCTTGGAAATGATCAGTTGTCACCCTGACCATTTCCTCTGGTTTACTTACTATACTACCATTTTCTTCCCTAAATCCCTTCATTACCTTCCTACTCTGTCTGGCCCTAACCGACTTAAAGAACATAGCGGAACAAATCTCATTATGTTCTAGAAAGCCACTATGCGCACGCTCCAGGAAAGCTCGAGCCTTCTGCTCCTGCAGCTCCCTGAGCTGCGCCTTTAGGGCTGCGAATCTCTCCCAGTCAATCGACCCGCCGAGGTTGCCTGCCTCGTACTCAAGTTCAATTAACCTTTGGATACGATCCACCTCCCTCCTTTCCTCCCTTTTTCTCCTTCTACAATATCCTATTATAAAAGCCCTTATCCTCCCCTTGACTAAATCCCACCACTCTAACACCCCCTCGCACATGGACCGGATGCCGTCAAGCCTCCGAAAGAAACAAAAAAATGCATCAACGAAAGCCTGCTCCTCCAGTATATCCCGATCTAACTTCCAGTACCCCCTACCGAAGAGGCAGACTGGCGACCCCACCTGCAGGAACACCCCGTCGTGATCCGTGAAGAAAACAGGCAACAGCCGCCCAGACAACTGACCCAAAGACCTGGATACAAAAATGTAGTCGAGCCTCCGCGCAACCCCCCTGGAGTTGCGCCATGTAGGACCGACCATTGCCGGAGTAGTGTGCAGGCCACCATCAACCAGACCATGGCAAGCCATTAGCCCAGAGATGGCACCTGCACTGCTATCACCGCCTAACCCTAAATCTATATTAAAGTCTCCTCCTATCACCAAGTGCCTGTTTGTAACACACAGGGGCGCCAGACAGTCCACCATCTCCCTCCTGTCTGCCGCCACCTGTGGCCCATACACCCCAATTAACCTATATCTAGCTTCTCTAAACTTAACATCTATCCCCAAAACTCTACCCTGCATTATTACAAAAGTGTTCTCTATTTTAACCTCTCTATGCCCACACAAAATCCCTACTCCTGTTGAGTGCACCCCTCCTATGCCCCAAAAAGATTCCCCCTTATCCCACTCCCTCTTAAATCTACACACATCCCCACCATCCCTCAGGTGAGCCTCCTGTAAAAAACAGAAATCAAACCCCACACCCTCTAAATAACAGAAAACCGCCCTCCTTTTAACATTATCCCTTAACCCCCTAACATTTAGACTAAAAAAAGAAACAGAACTATTCATTTAATTATTTACAACAAATAAAAACCCCAAAACCCAAAGAAAAACCAGGAGACTCACCCGATGCTCCCCTGGTCCATCTCCACCGGCGGGGACGTCCTCTCCTCTCCTGACGCCCCCCCGTCCTCCATCCCAACCCATGATCCAGGCAGTGTGTTGGGTCCTCCCTCCCCACCCACCATCCCCCCCTCCCTGTTTGCCTCGGGGCTGCATATAGGGGACCCCATCTCCCCAAACAGGAGTTGGGATCCCTCTAGCAAACAACCCACCGACCCCTCACTGGAGTCATCCACTAAAATGCAAGGGGCTGAGGCAAACCGGGAGGACAAATTACCCTCCCCCCCCCCCTGCCACTCTCTTAACCCCCCCTCCCCCTCCACACCCCCTCCCTTTCACTTCCTGCCAAGCTCCCCCTCTTTATCCCTTTCTTCTTTGGTGAAGGAGGTAGCGGGGAGACACAACGTCCCATCCCCGCTAACCCCTCCACCAAATCCCTCATTTCGACCTTGAGGAAACCTGGCAGGCTGTCCCCCCACTCCTTCCCCCCCATCTCCCCCCTCCCCTCCCACATCCACTCCTCCCTCCTTCTCCGTCACTGTCCCCCTTCCCTCTTCCACTCCTTCTCGTACCATTGTCCCCTTCTCCCGCTTCTCTGCTCCTCCACGTTCTTCCACCTTCTTTTTAATCTCTCCTTCTTTTTCCTTCTTTCCATCTTCTCTCCTCTTCCTCTTCGCCTCTTCCTTCTTCCCTTCTTCGTCCTTCTCCGTCCTTTCCCCTGTGCCATCCGTACAATCCGCATGCGTCCTCTCTTTCCTCCCCCCATCCCCAGCTCCCCCCCCAGCTGCAGACGCGTATGACCTGTGACGAGCCGGGCAATCACGCCACAGGTGTGCTCTTGAGCCACACCCGTGGCAAGCCTTGGGCTCGTCACACTCCTTGGCCTCGTGCTCTTCCGACCCACAAAAACGACATTTCTTGGCGCTGCACGAGGCCAGGATATGGCCGTAGGCCATGCAACGCCTGCAGAACGGGGGCTGACGTGCATAGTAGAGTGTTCCCCTGTCAGCCCCCAGGGAGAACATCGCCGGAGGATGAAGGTAGCCATCCACACTCTTCGGGGACTCCCTGAGTAACGCCTAGAAGCCTCTCCTCCCGTTCCAGAAACCAGGGAGTCCCTGAGGTACCTCGCTGAGGAGACATTGTCCATGTATCTCCCCAGAAAGGCCCTCACTTCTTCATCCTTCACGTGCGGATTGTACATGTTTACGGTGACCACCCTGAAGTTGTTCTTTGCCAGGCTGGTCACCGCATAATGGCACAGGGGTCCTTTTCTTTCCGCTTCCTTTGCCATCTTCAATACATCATCATGTTTCTCTTGCTTGTGAAACGTCACATCAAAACCCTTTTCATTTGGGTTGCCTTGAAGGCAGAGTACTTCCTTCACCTCTATCCTGAGGCATCCCATCAATATGGTCCTTCCAAAAGTTTCCCTGCCCCAAGGTTCCATCTCCTTTTCAGTCCATGAAAATCTTATGGTATTTGCTATACCAATTCCCGGAACCGACCAGGTTTGCTTGTTTGTATTCATTTTTCTTCTTCAAAAAAACGCTCTCTTCAGAAAGAAGCTTCAACCTGAAATGAAAACATCTTAAACCAAAAAGGTGGAGCAACTAACGGTGTTGACTCTCCACATCTACCAAGACAACTGGAGCACTTGGCCAGACACTCTTAAATAGAACCTGGACCAGTCAGGTGAAACACCTTCCCACTAACGAGATGGACAAGCCAGCACAGGTGTAACACATACTGACTAACGAGGTGACACCAATCAGTGCGCCCTACGTGCTAACGAGCTAGAAGTGATAAAGTCCAACCTCACAACATGAATGGAAAAACCAAAGCCTGTAACACCTTCCCCCTTAGGACAACAAATATATGCTATATTTCCCCCCCACAAGCTTCTAAAACTCACTAAGTTCAAGAACTCTCGTCCCCTTGGAACAAAATAAATTGTGAAAAACACTGGCTAAATGCAAAAGTTGCTGACTGCCCACCATTGAGACAATGCAATATTGATAGGACTTTCCACCTCACTGTGGAGCTTCTCTCTCTCTTTTCAGGGTTCACTCGATAGGCATGTTGTTGGATCTGAGCCTAGTCCCGAATGTCATGCATTTAGGTTGGCACGTGAGAATGAATCCTGATATTCTAAAAGAAGGGTAACATCAATATAATTATATCTAAAAGCAGGGCAACATTGTCAATATAATTGTACCCAAAAATGATCAGCTGGTTGCATAAATAATTATGATTACTCAATGTTAAATAAATTGTAAATATGAAAATCAAAACCAAATGTTCACCCCTTTGTTAATATTTATTGGCAATAATTCACTTAATGGTGAGGCATGGAATAATAAAAACATGTATCTTTTGTCAGGCTGAATGTTTGAAATATGTGATTTGAGTCATGCTTCAGTAGTGGAATAAAGACAATTAGCATTTGAATGTTGTCAAGAAATACTGGAGTGATGTTAGATTGTTAATAAAAATGATTATAGACTAATTTATTATACTGCGTCCATGTGTATATACACAAACATCTGCAACAATTATCATATTACATGCATTTTTTTCCCTCATTTTTTTGTTAGTCACTTTTTGCTAAATAATACTCTTTCAATTCAGAGCCTGGATTTTCCCCTGAGGCTAATATCCATATCATGCTGCAATCAATTGAACAGGGCAAACGATAAGGTAGAACATCATTAAAATACTCCTACTACAATGTTAAAACATTCTACATTCTGACATCATTAAAATACTCCTACTACAATGTTAAAACATTCTACATTGAGACATTAAAATACTCCTACTACAATGTTAACACATTCTACATTGTGACGTCATTAAAATACTGCTACTACAATGTCAAAACATTCTACATTGTGACATTATTTCATTGATATCATGAAACAACTCCTTCATGTATGTCTCTTGTCACATTGATTACAGCTATGAGAGGTTACTCTCCTGTGTGCGTTCTCTGGTGTACAATCAGCTGGCTCAATGTAGTAAAACTCTTCCCCTATTTATTTTTTTATATATTTTTTTCACCTTTATTTAACCAGGTAGGCAAGTTGAGAACAAGTTCTCATTTACAATTGCGACCTGGCCAAGATAAAGCAAAGCACATACAACGACACAGAGTTACACATGGAGTAAAACAAACATACAGTCAATAATACAGTATAAACAAGTCTATATACGATGTGAGCACATGAGGTGAGATAAGGGAGGTAAAGGCAAAAAAAAGGCCATGGTGGCAAAGTAAATACAATATAGCAAGTAAAACACTGGAATGGTAGATTTGCAGTGGAAGAATGTGCAAAGTAGAAATAAAAATAATGGGGTGCAAAGGAGCAAAAAATAAAAAATAAAAAAATACAGTAGGGCCAAATTATAGGTGGGCTATGTACAGGTGCAGTAATCTGTGAGCTGCTCTGACAGTTGGTGCTTAAAGCTAGTGAGGGAGATAAGGGTTTCCGATTTTTGTAGTTCGTTCCAGTCATTGGCAGCAGAGAACTGGAAGGAGAGGCGGCCAAAGAATGAGCGATGAGTATGAAGCGAGGGCCAGCCAACGAGAGCGTACAGGTCGCAATGGTGGGTAGTATATGGGGCTTTGGTGACAAAATGGATGGCACTGTGATAGACTGCATCCAATTTGTTGAGTAGGGTATTGGAGGCTATTTTGTAAATGGCATCGCTGAAGTCGAGGATTGGTAGGATGGTCAGTTTTACAAGGGCATGTTTGGCAGCATGAGTGAAGGATTCTTTTTTTTTGCGAAATAGGAAGCCAATTCTAGATTTAACTTTGGATTGGAGATGTTTGATGTGGGTCTGGAAGGAGAGTTTACAGTCTAACCAGACACCTAGGTATTTGTAGTTGTCCACGTATTCTAAGTCAGAGCCGTCCAGAGTAGTGATGTTGGACAGGCGGGCATGTGCAGGCAGCGATCGGTTGAAGAGCATGCATTTAGGTTTACTTGTATTTAAGAGCAATTGGAGGCCATGGAATGAGAGTTGTATGGCATTGAAGCTTGCCTGTAGGGTTGTTAACACAGTGTCCAAAGAAGGGCCAGAAGTATACAGAATGGTGTCGTCTGTGTAGAGGTGGATCAGAGACTCACCAGCAGCAAGAGCGACATCATTGATGTATACAGAGAAGAGAGTCGGTCCAAGAATTGAACCCTGTGGCACCCCCATAGAGACTGCCAGAGGTCCGGACAGCAGACCCTCCGATTTGACACACTGAACTCTATCAGAGAAGCAGTTGGTGAACCAGGCGAGGCAATCATTTGAGATACCAAGGCTGTCGAGTCTGCAGATGAGGATGTGGTGATTGACAGAGTCGAAAGCCTTGGCCAGATCAATGAATACGGCTGCACAGTAATGTTTCTTATCGATGGCGGTTAAGATATCGTTTAGGACCTTGTGCGTGGCTGAGGTGCACCCATGACCAGCTCTGAAACCAGATTGCATAGCAGAGAAGGTATGGTGAGATTCGAAATGGCCGGTAATCTGTTTGTTGACTTGGCTTTCGAAGACCTTAGAAAGGCAGGGTAGGATAGATATAGGTCTGTAGCAGTTTGGGTCAAGAGTGTCCCCCCCTTTGAAGAGGGGGATGACCGCAGCTGCTTTCCAATCTTTGGGAATCTCAGACGATACAAAAGAGAGGTTAAACAGGCTAGTAATAGGGGTTGGAAACAATTTCGGCAGATAATTTTAGGAAGAAAGGGTCCAGATTGCCTAGCCCGGCTGATTTGTAGGGGTCCAGATTTTGCAGCTCTTTCAGAACATCAGCTGACTGGATTTGGGAGAAGGAGAAATTGGGAAGGCTTGGGCGAGTTGCTGTGGGGGGTGCAGTGCTGTTGACCGGGGTAGGGGTAGCCAGGTGGAAAGCATGGCCAGCCGTAGAAAAATTTTTGAGTTAGTGTTGCAGGAAGCAAATTTCTGCTTGAAAACGCTAGCCTTGGCTTTTCTAACTGCCTGTGTATAATGGTTTCTAGCTTCCCTGAACAGCTGCATATCACGGGGGCTGTTCGATGCCAATGCAGAACGCCATAGGATGTTTTTGTGTTGGTTAAGGGCAGTCAGGTCTGGGGAGAACCAAGGGCTATATCTGTTCCTGGTTCTAAATTTCTTGAATGGGGCGTACTTATTTAAGGAAGGCATTTTAAAAAACAAAATAGGCATCCTCTACTGACGGGATGAGATCAATATCCTTCGAGGATACCCCGTCCAGGTCGATTAGAAAGGTCTGCTCGCTGAAGTGTTTCAGGGAGCGTTTGACAGTGATGAGTGGAGGTCATTTGACCGCTGACCCATTACGGATGCAGGCAATGAGGCAGTGATCGCTGAGATCTTGGTTGAAGACAGCAGAGGTGTATTTAGAGGGCAAGTTGGTTAGGATGATATCTATGAGGGTGCCCGTGTTTAAGGCTTTGGGGAGGTACCTGGTAGGTTCATTGATAATTTGTGTGAGATTGAGGGCATCAAGCTTAGATTGTAGGATGGCTGGGGTGTTAAGCATGTTCCAGTTTAGGTCGCCTAGCAGCACAAGCTCTGAAGATAGATGGGGGGCAATCAGTTCACATATGGTGTCCAGAGCACAGCTGGGGGCAGAGGGTGGTCTATAGCAGGCGGCAACGGTGAGAGACTTGTTTTTAGAGAGGTGGATTTTTAAAAGTAGAAGTTCAAATTGTTTGGGTACAGACATGGATAGTAGGACAGAACTCTGCAGGCTATCTTTGCAGTAGATTGCAACACCGCAAATCCTAAGCCAGGATTCAGACACAGCTAGAACATCTGGGTTGGCAGAGTGTGCTAAAGCAGTGAACAAAACAACTTAGGGAGGAGGCTTCTAATGTTAACATGCATGAAACCAAGGCTATTACGGTTACAGAAGTCATCAAAAGAGAGCGCCTGGGGAATAGGAGTGGAGCTAGGCACTGCAGGGCCTGGATTCACCTCTACATCGCCAGAGGAACAGAGGAGGAGTAGGATAAGGGTACGGCTAAAAGCAATAAGAATTGGTCGTCTAGCACGTCTGGAACAGAGGGTAAAAGGAGGTTTCTGGGGACGATAAAATAGCTTCAAGGTATAATGTACAGACAAAGGTATGGTAGGATGTGAATACAGTGGAGGTAAACCTAGGTATTGAATGATGATGAGAGAGATATTGTCTCTAGAAACATCATTGAAACCAGGAGATGTCATCGCATGTGTGGGTGGTGGAACTAATAGGTTGGATAAGGTATAGTGAGCAGGACTAGAGGCTCTACAGTGAAATAAGCCAAGCAATGGACAAGGCATATTTACATTAAGGAGAGGCATGCTTAGTCAAGTGATCAAAAGGGTCCAGTGAGTAGTGAGGTTGGTTGGGGTCACGGCGATTCAGACAGCTAGCCGGGCCATCGGTAGCAAGCTAGCATAGAATGGGGCTCTGTTTTTAGCCACCTCGTGCGTTTCCGTCGGTAGGATTAGTGGGGTTCCGTGTGGTAGAGGGGATCAATCCAATTCGCAAAAAAAAAAAACAATATATATAGTTATAGAGGCCCAAGAAAAAAAAATAAAAAAAAATAATAATAATAAATAAATTGTCCGATAGGTCTATTCAGATATCGGCTGCTAAGACAGCTAACGATTAGCGGACCGCAGATGGGCGTTCAGGTAACGTCTCGACGGAGGAGCCAGCCGGATAACTCCCTCAGGCAGATAACGTCGGTCGTCCAGTTGTGACGGCCCGGTGGGGCTCCGCGTTGGCAGTAAAACAGGTCTGGATAGGTGATTGTAGCCCAGGAGTGACTGATGGAACTCTTCAGCTGGCTATCTCCGGAATAATTGATGTTTGCTTCGAAATCGATGTAAGCCGATAGTCACACGGATAGCAGCTAGCTAGCTGCGAGATCCAGGTATAAATGTCCAGAGTTAGCGGTTGAAATCTGGGGACATGGAGAGAAAAATAGGTCCGGTATATTCCGGTCCGAGTCGCGCTGTACAAAACTTGTTGTTAAGTGAAGTTATGGGTACTACAGTAGGTCTATTTTGTTGTACAGAGGGCAGAGAGCAATGCAGAGAGCGATGCACCTATTTGGGGATGTCTGACAGTATTTACGCACCACCACTAATGATTTGTGGAGCTTCTCAAAGTAATTTTTTCTTTACCTCAAACAGCAAGTAAACAAAGTCTTACTAAAATAAATTGGCAAATGACAATAGTTCCTCAAAGTATCTGTAGAATATTTCCCAGCTCTCACTCTTGATTACCACTCGACATGAAAGGGAAAAATGTAATGCTCTGATCCAGTGGAAATGTCATAAAATACCTGATTACTTCTTATCCCTTACATAAATAGCCGACAGCTGTGTTTGTCCCAAACTCACTGGTGCGGGAAACTCGAGGGCCCAGAATATTTTATATCAAGTTTCGGACCGACAGGTGATAGTTGATACAATGTTTCAAGTTCTATGTAGACAGGCGCATCCAATGTGATTTAAATGTATCTGGATATTTTCTAGCTGTTTTTATTTGTTGGCTTTATGCAGGCTATTTTTACATAGTTGGCAATGGCAATAAAAGTTATTTAGATTTGTATCATTTTAGTTTTGATTTATATAGAATATAGATTAATCACAGATAATGATTTTGAGATAAAGACTATTATAATTATTATTACTATTATAAATTAAATGAAACTGTTCCAGTAAAATGTGATTATGAAAATCATAACTGGCACCAGATCAGTAGAAATGGTCAGATAAATTGGCACTACAAATGGAAAAGGTTGCCGACTGCTGTTGTAGCCCATTACTGGAAACTTCAGGAGCATAACCTCAGAATTTACGAAGGCCAGCAGCAGCGGGAGGAGGAAGAGTTTTTTTCTTATGATTAGGCTATCTTGATATCTGGTTCCCTCGAATCATTTGTGTGTATCAATTAGTTAATTAAAACGGGTGATTCCTATGTTGATGATGTAAAGAATATTTGCTGCTCTGTGGTATGTAATGAGGAGCAACCAGACGTGGCACGCATTTATGAAATTTCTTATTCCAGTTACTAATAAGCATGCACCAATTAAGAAAATGAATGTAAAAGCTGTTAAATCCCAGTGGATTGATGAGGAATTGAAAAACGGAATGGTTGAGAAGAATGAGGCAAAAGGAATAAGTCTGGCTGTACAACCGATTGGCAAACGTCCTGCAAATTGAGAAATCACGTGACAAACTGAATAAAAAGAAAAACGACAGAATGAAACAAAGATGTCTCAGCCTCCAGTATTTACGCTGCAGTAGTTTGTGTCGGGGGGCTAGGGTCAGTTTGTTATATCGGGAGTACTTCTCATGTCCTATCCGGTGTCCTGTGTGAATTTAAGTATGCTCTCTCTAATTCTCTCTTTCTTTCTCTCTCTCGGAGGACCTGAGCCCTAGGACCATGCCTCAGGACTACCTGACATAATGACTCCTTGCTGTCCCCAGTCCACCTGGCCGTGCTGCTGCTCCAGTTTCAACTGTTCTGCCTGTGATTATTATTATTTGACCATGCTGGTCATTTATGAACATTTGAACATCTTGGCCATGTTCTGTTACAATCTCCACCCGGCACAGCCAGAAGAGGATTGGCTACCCCACATAGCCTGGTTCCTCTCTAGGTTTCTTCCTAGGTTTTGGCCTTTCTAGGGAGTTTTTTCTAGCCACCGTGCTTCTACAGCTGCATTGCTTGCTGTTTGGGATTTTAGGCTGGGTTTCTGTACAGCACTTTGAGATATCAGCTGATGTACGAAGGGCCATATAAATACATTTGATTTGATCCCCTGTCGAAGTCTAATACCAAGATGTTTCAAGCAGACCACCATAGTGTTCTTGGGCACAGGGACTAAGGTAACCTGCCTAAATGACTACTGACTCGTAGCACTCACGTCTGTAGCCATGAAGTGCTTTGAAAGGCTGGTCGTGGCTCACATCCAACACCATTATCCCAGAAAAGCTTATTTGGGGATCTGATGGGGTACAACAGTTGAACTAAGCTCATGAGGCATGCGTTATATTCTTCAAGAATCAATGCCTATAAATACATAAGTTAAAAGTAAAAATATGGATGTAGCAATTGCAAATTTCCCCTTTAACATCACACATCAGTTCAACAACCGCAGAGTTTGTGCTTCTGTTTTTAAGACAGTACTTACTAGTGTTAATCAGGGTCCGTTCGTCGTTAGAACTATCGGACGCCTTAAGATGCGTTTGGGAAACCGGGCCCAGATATCCAGTTTCCTCCTCTTCTTCATTGTTCGATGTGACAGTCACCTCCCCCTCCTCTTCTTTCACTGAAACGTCGTCGTCGTCCTCCTCTTTAACTCTGAACGAGTCTTCCTCTTCTTTAACTAAGACGTATTTCTCTTCTTCTTTCACGGTAACAGCCTCAACCTCTACTTGTTTTTGTATTGTAACAGCCTCCTCTTCCTCCTCCTCTTTCACGAGAGCTTCTTTTTCCATCCAGCAGCCCTCCCCTTCTTCAGCAGGAACGGGGTTAAGTTTGAGACTGGAGCTATGAGGCATGTACTGAAGTCGCTAAGCGGTATAATTCAAAGCAGTCACTTTATCAGCAGCACGTGATCAATTACGTCTGAATAATCACTTTGTCGAACACCTGATTGGTTTGGTATTGGGCTCATGCTTTGGGGCTGTTTTTCTGCAAAGGGACCAGGACGACTGATCCGTGTAAAGGAAGAATGAATGGGTCCATGTATCGTGAGATTTTGAGTGAAAACCTCCTTCCATCAGCAAGGGCATTGAAGATGAAACTTGGCTGGGTCTTTCAGCATGACAATGATCCCAAACACACCGCCCGGGCAACGAAGGAGTGGCTTTGTAAGAAGCATTTCAAGGTCCTGGAGTGGCCTAGCCAGTCTTCAGATCTCAACCCCATAGAAAATCTTTGGAGGGAGTTGAAAGTCTGTGTTGCCCAGCAACAGCCCCAAAACATCACTGCTCTAGAGGAGATCTGCATGGAGGAATGGGCCAAAATACCAGCAACAGTGTGTGAAAACCTTGTGAAGACTTACAGAAAACGTTTGACCTCTGTCATTGCCAACAAAGGGTATATAACAAAGTATTGAGATAAACTTTTGTTATTGACCAAATACTTATTTTCCACTATAATTTGCAAATAAATTCATTAAAAATCCTACATTGTGATTTTCTGGAATTGTTTTTCTTATTTTGTCTGTCATAGTTGAAGTGTACCTATGATGAAAAAAAAGGCCTCTCTCATCTTTTTAAGTGGGAGAACTTGCACAATTGGTGGCTGACTAAATACTTTTTTGCCCCACCTGATGCATTGTTACACCATGTAGGAGCAGTATAGACCTAGTCTGTTCATTATATACATTACATGATGTATTGTTACACCATATAGTAGCAGTATAGACCTTGTCTGTTCATTATATACAACTACATGATGTATTGTTGCATGACTGATGACTGGTTAAGGGCTTGTAAGTAAGCATTTCACGGTAAAGTCTAAGTTGGTGTCTTGACGGATTTGTATATATATATATATTGAAATGTTGCTGACACCCCTCCCCAGAGGTGTCTCATTATTGGGATTCATTTCTGATTCCTACCTGTAGCTAACTATGAGGTGTCTAGTGATACAGGTTAAATGCCCTGTTGGAAATTGGTGGTTGGTATCGGAATCGAGGGAACAAGCAGGGTTGGACACGGCCATATTATTCCACACACAGTCTCTGTGGTTCATATGAACCCCATTCCTGGGAAATGTAATTGATTATAAATCGCCCCAGTCTGTTACCACAGAAGGGTTCCGTCTGTCCCATTCCCTTACGGGGCTCTTTGTCACCAGTACCTATGACTGGTTGATTGGGGAATCCTCCATGCTTATTATAGAAAAAGTAGTTCGGGCAAAACAATTTAGTAAACTGAAATAAAATAACTGTTTGAAAAAATTGTAACTTTTCCAAAACTAAAATAGCCTAAAATAATAACCAGCATGAATTATGTTTTATTTTAATAATTCGTATCTTAACTTTGGGCAAAAATGGAATTGGGTTTTAAATATTTTTTTGTGGTTTTAAAGCTTCTGAAAATGGTGGCTGGCAAATGCTGTCATGGGATGAAAATGTTTTAAATAGACCTAGCTTGTGTATCACTATCACTTGCCATCACCAGAAATACTTTATCAAATGAGGATATTGGAAACACCTTTCAATTTGTATTAACAGCTTAAAGAAAATTACATTGGCATGAATTACCCTCTGTGAACAAGAAGAACAACATTACAAATCATTTCAGAGATGTGAGATAATTAACTTGTTCTCTGTAATATCGTATAGCTTTGCAATCGTATTACGATCGACTTTGCAATCGAATCATAAAAAGTGATTTTCCTCTGTGGAGATGGGAGAACCTTCCAGAAGGACAACCATCTCTGCAGCACTCCACCAATCAGACCTTTATGGTAGAGTGGCCAGACAGAAGCCGAACTTGAAACATTGTATCAACTAACAACTGGGTTTGCTAAAAACTCAAGATGGCCCAGAAGCTTGCTCTCAGTTTCCCCTGCCAGTGAATTCTCGACCGATCAGCGCATTACGTTTTTCCCTTTCGTGCCAAGTGGTTATCAAAAGGGCGAGAGCTGGAAGCGCTGGAAATATTTTTCAAATACTTTGAGGAACTATTCTCATTTGCAATTGATTTGGATTAGACTTTGTTTACTTGCTGTTTGAGGTGCATAAAACATTACTTTGAGAAGCTCCTCAACTCATTAGTGGTGGTGCGTTAAGACAATCAGAAATACTATCAGACATCCCCAAATGGGCACATTTATAGACCTACATTTGCGCTCAGGCCAGGTAGACTAGCCCTACTTCTAATTAGTTGTGCATCCTTACTCAACATTGACAGGAATGTTTCAAATAAAATACAATTAATAAATTGACAAAACTGGCACATGTTGCGGGGTAAGGTCTGGGTGGTCTGTCAGGGGCCATTTCATTTAGTATCCGTTTGGTGCGGCATGGGGAATGATTGTATTTTCCCATAGTATGTTTTACCGAAGTTGACCGACTGAAAGGGAGTGTAACTATATGACTATTGTTGGATTCGGGCTAAACTTTGAACATTGAGATATTAAAGACATGATGGGTCAGACGCAGAGTACAGTGCCTTGCGAAAGTATTCGGCCCCCTTGAACTTTGCGACCTTTTGCCACATTTCAGGCTTCAAACATAAAGATATAAAACTGTATTTTTTTGTGAAGAATCAACAACAAGTGGGACACAATCATGAAGTGGAACGACATTTATTGGATATTTCAAACTTTTTTAACAAATCAAAAACTGAAAAATTGGGCGTGCAAAATTATTCAGCCCCTTTACTTTCAGTGCAGCAAACTGCTTTTCTTCAGCAGGGACAGGGAAGATGGTTAAAATTGATGGGAAGATGGATGGAGCCAAATACAGGACCATTCTGGAAGAAAACCTGATGGAGTCTGCAAAAGACCTGAGACTGGGACGGAGATTTGTCTTCCAACAAGACAATGATCCAAAACATAAAGCAAAATCTACAATAGAATGGTTCAAAAATAAACATATCCAGGTGTTAGAATGGCCAAGTCAAAGTCCAGACCTGAATCCAATCGAGAATCTGTGGAAAGAACTGAAAACTGCTGTTCACAAATGCTCTCCATCCAACCTCACTGAGCTCGAGCTGTTTTGCAAGGAGGAATGGGAAAAAAATTCAGTCTCTCGATGTGCAAAACTGATAGAGACATACCCCAAGCGACTTACAGCTGTAATCGCAGCAAAAGGTGGCGCTACAAAGTATTAACCTGTCTACGATACTGGTTCCCAATTGGGAATCAACCCTCCCACGTTCAGCTGAAACGGTGGCGCATGGAACGCAAAAATATTCGTAAAAATATTTAACCTCCACACATTAACAAGTCCAATAGCTCAAATGAAAGATAAACACCTTGTTCATCTAGCCAGCATTCTAAAATGTTTTACGGCGAAAACATAGCACATATATATGTAAAACCACCACCAGACACAGCTCATTTCAATAGCCAAAACATGCAATCAACAAACGCAGGATTAAAAAATAAATCGCTCACTAACCTTTTGAAAATCTTCATCAGATGACAGTAATATGACATGTTACACAGTACATATTTTTTTTTTGCAATAATATGCCATTTATATCCATAAATGTCCATTTACAGTGAGTTCACGTTCAGAAATTACTCAAAAATGCCCGCAGGAAATCTATGTAGCGCGGCAAGATAACGTAAATAGACATCATAAACTTTGACTAAATATACATGTTCTACATATAGTTAGAAAGATACACTGCTTCTTTATGCAACCGCTGTGTTAGATTTATTTTTAACGTTACAGAAATCGCACACTATTCCATATGCTGAGACAGCGCTCAGTTCCAAGCTACATTTCCACGTAATGTTGGAGTCAACAGAAACACAGATTTAAGCATAAATATTCCCTTACCTTCGATGGTCTTCGTTCAGAATGTTCTGGAAGGCTTCATACTTACCCAATACATCGTTTGGTTTCAAGTCTTGCGTCTTTGTATTAGCTACTGCTAATAACATCAGCTGAAATGCACCCAAAACGTCCTCTGGTCCGGAAAAGTTGCGCATCAAAACTTCAAAATTACATATTATATGTCGACTAAACAGGTCAAACTAAGTGCAGAAGCAAGCTTTATGATGTTTTAGACACGCAAAACAAACTTAAATTCAATCGGCCATCGTCTGCTCTTCTCTTGAGTGCTGGAACAAAGGAATGGCTGGGACCAATTCGCGCCCATACGCACAGCCTATTCTCTCGTGGCACGCACTAATTTCACTCCCATAGGGTCAATTCTCGCGGGATTTGAACGATTCAAAGCTCTAATGAAAGAGGACATCTAGCGGAAGCGATAGAAAGTGTCTCCAGAATCATAACTGGTTGGGAAGGGTGCGGGCCATGACGTCAAAGTTGCTCCAACTTTCATGGCCACAAAAACTAGTTTGGAAGAATGCCTGCCCTGTGAGTTCTGCTATACTTACAGACATAATTCCAACGGTTTTAGAATCTTTAGAGTGTTTTCTATCCAATAATAATTTTTATTTGCATATATTAGCAATTTTTGACAGATTTTTTTTCCAGTTTACTAGGGGTACCCAATCTCTCCAAAGGGGGCGTATGTCTGCCATATCCTTAACAGGTTTTTAACTTAAGGGGGCTGAATAATTTTGCACGCCCAATTTTTCAGTTTTTGATTTGTTAAAAAAGTTTGAAATACCCAATAAATGTCGTTCCATTTCATGATTGTGTCCCACTTGTTGTTGATTCTTCACAAAAAAATACAGTTTTATATATTTATGTTTGAAGTCTTAAATGTGGCAAAAGGTCGTAAAGTTCAAGGGGGCCGAATACTTTCGCAAGGCACTGTATATAAAGGGGTGAGATCTGTAGAAAGACAGAGTGGCTGTGGAATGTGCTGGGTGGACGGGAGGAGATCACAGGATTGCTATAGGGGAAGAGGATGGACATCTGTGGATTAGGCGAAGGAGCGGTTGAGGTCAGGTCAGATCCCCTGAAGGGAGTTATAAGAGTTCCTTCCTGGGTCAGTGAAGAGTGGTATTAAATTTAAAGATGAAACCTGAGCCTCAGACTCATCACCTGTGGAAGGCGGGGCTTCCAGCGTGGCGTGAATTTAATAGCATGTTCAAATCAAATGTATTTATATAGCCCTTCGTACGTCAGCTGATATCTCAAAGTTCTGTACAGAAACCCATCCTAAAACCCCAAACAGCAAGCAATGCAGGTGTAGAAGCACGGTGGCTAGGAAAAACTCCCTAGAAAGGCCAAAACCTAGGAAGAAACCTAGAGAGGAACCAGGCTATGAGGGGTGGCCAGTCCTCTTCTGGCTGTGCCGGGTGGAGATTATAACAGAACATGGCCAAGATGTTAAAATGTTCATACATGACCAGCATGGTCAAATAATAATAATCACAGTAGTTGTCGAGGGTGCAGCAAGTCAGCACCTCAGGAGTAAATGTCAATTGGCTTTTCTTAGCCGATCATTAACCTCTCTGAACCACCCATACACCGGATCTGGGATAATTGTCATCAGCAATGCTGAATAGCATAGCGCCACAGTCAAATAATATTACTAGAAAATATTCATATTCATGAAATCACAAGTGCAATATTGAAAAACACAGTTTAGCCTTTTGTTAATCCACCTGTCATCTCAGATTTTGAAATGATGCTTTACAGCGAAAGCAATACAAGCGTTTGTGTAAATGTATCGATCGCTCGACAAAACAATAAGTACACTTAGCATCAGGCAAATTGGTCACGAAAATCCGAAAAGCAATCAAATTAATCGTTTACCTTTGATGATCTTCAGATGTTTTCACTCACGAGACTCCCAGTTAGACAACAAATGTTCCTTTTGTTCCATAAAGATATTTTTTATATCCAAATACCTTTGTTAGTTTGATGCATTATACCCAGGAATCCACCGGAAAGAGCGGTCATGACAACGCAGACAAAAATTCCAAATTATATCCATAATGTCCACTTAAACATGTCAAATGTATTTTATTATCAATCCCCAGGATGTTTTTCAAATATTTATTTGATAATGTATCAACCGGGACAGTTCACTAGGACTGGGAGTAACAATGGCCGCCTTTCTTTTTTGCACACAACTCACTCTGAGAGCCCCCACCTATCCACTTACGCAATGTGGTCGGTCACGCTCATTCTTCAAAATAAAAGCCTGTAACTATGTCTGAAGACTGTTGACACCTTGAGGAAGCGATAGGAAAAGGAATCTGGTTGATATCCCATTAAATGGAGCAATGGGAGGCTATGGAACATGAAGTTTTCAAAATAGAAGCCACTTCCTGGTTTGATTTTTCTCAGGGTTTTGCCTGCATTATCAGTTCTGTTACACTCACAGACAATATTTTGACAGTTTTGGAAGCTTTAGCATATTCTAGCATCTAGGCCAGAGAAATAGGCTGTTTACTTTGGGAACATTATTTATAAAAAAAATTGAAAAATAGTGCCCCCTAGCTGAAAGAGGTTAAACATTTTAAAGGCAATGCTAACAAATACTAATTGGGGGTTTTTCTGACTTCTGACCCAATGGGAATGTAATGAAAGAAATAAAAGCTGAAAGAAATAATTATTTGTTCTGACATTTCACATACTTAAAATAATGTGGTGATCCTAACTGACCTAAGACAGGGGATTTTTACTAGGATTAAATGTCAGGAATTGTGAAAAACTGCATTTAAATGTATTTCTTTAAGATGTAAACTTCCGACTTAAACTGTATATTGCTGTAGCCTACCCCTCCTTTTTCGAACATTCTGTTAAAAATCGCGCAACTTTTCAGCGTCCTGCTACTCATGCCAGGAATATAGTATATGCATATGATTAGTATGTGTGGATAGAAAACACTCTGAAGTTTCTAAAACTGGTTAAATCACGGCTGTGACTATAACAGATCGTGTGTTTCATCGAAAAGCGCAAGAAAAACTGCTCACTGAAAGCTAAAAATAATATCCATGCGTCACTTTCATGGATTGTTAAAAGGGCACAAAATTAATTATGGACCTGCATGCAATTCCTACAGATTCCACACGATGTCGCCATTGTCGTCATTATCCGGGGAGTTATTTGTTGGTAAAACCAACTAACTGGATTACATTTCTTCCGGTCTCCGCCAGGATGTTTTGAAGTGCACATTTTCGGCCATTGATTTGAAGACGAGGAGCTATTGAATACACATCGCCCCGTGATCATTTTGATAGATTATAAACGTTTACTAATACCTAAAGTTGGATTACAAAAGTATTTCGAAGTGTTTTGTGAAAGTTTATCGTCGACTTTTTTAATTTTAAAAAATGACGCTGCGTTTTAAAACAATGTTTTTTTCTGAATTACACAGCTTCCATAGATGGCTATTTTGGGTATATATGGACCGATTTAATCGAAAAAAAGACCCAATAGTGATGTTTATGGGGCATATAGGAGTGCCAAGAAAGAAGCTCGTCAAAGGTAATGAATGTTTTATATTTTATTTCTGCGTTTTGTGTAGCGCCGGCTACGCTAAATCTTTTGTTTACGTCGCCTTCAGGCATTTTGGGGTGTTGCATGCTATCAGATAATAGCTTCTCATGCTTTCGCCGAAAAGCATTTTAAAAATCTGACTTGTTGGCTAGATTCACAACGAGTGTGGCTTTAATTCTATACCCTGCATGTGTATTTTGATGAACGTTTGAGTTTTAACGAGTACATTTAGCATTTAGCGTAGCGCATTTGCATTTCCAGGTGCCTAGTTGAGACATCTGCGTCTCAAGTAGGATCAAGAAGTTAATGGACCCTATGATCACTTGGCTACATAGCTGATGCCTGCTGAATTGTTCATTATTCACGGTTCTCCATTTTGTTTATTTTGTTTATCTATCGGCCCCAGCCTCGAACTCAGGCCCTGTGTGTAGTTAACTGACCCTCTCTGCCCATTCATCGCCATTTTACCTGTTGTTGCTGTCTTAACCGTTTTTGTCTTAGCTAGCTCTCCCAATCAAGACCTGTGATTGCTTTATGCCTCGCTTTGTCTCTCTCTAATGTCAATATGCCTTGTATACTGTTGTTTAGGGTAGTTATCATTGTTTTATTTTACTGCGGAGCTCCTAGTCCCACTCAATATGCCTCAGAGAGCTCTTTTGTCCCAACTCCCACATATGCGGTGACCTCACCTAGCATAACTAGTGCCTCCAGAGATGCAACCTCTCTTATCGTCACTCAATACCTAGGTTTTTCTCCACTGTACCCGCACCCTACCATACCCCTGTCCGTACAAAATGCCTTTAATCTATCCTACCACGCCCAGAAATCTGCTCCTTGTATTCTCTGTTCCCAATGCACTAGACGACCAGTTCTGATATCCTTTAGCCGTACCCTCATCCTACTCCTCTGTTCCTCGGGTGATGTAGAGGTTAACCCAGGCCCTATGTGTCCCCGGGCGCTCTCATTTGTTGACTTCTGTAACCGTAAAAGCCTTGGTTTCATGCATGTTAACATCACAAGCCTCCTCCCTAAGTTTGTTTTACTCACTGCTTTAGCACACACCGCCTACCTTGATGTCCTTGCCGCGTCTGAATCCTGGCTTTGGAAGCCCACCAAAAATTCACACATTTCCATCCCCAACTACGACATTTTCCGTCAAGATAGAACTGCTAAAGGGGGAGGAGTTGCAATCTACTGCAGAGATGGCCAGCAAAGTTCTGTCATACTTTCCAGGTCCATACCCAAACAATTCGAGCTTCTAATTTTAGAAAATGACTCTCTCCAGAAATGAGTCTCTCACTGTTGCCGCCTGTTATAGACACCCCCCCCCCCCCCCCCCCCCCCCTCCCAGCTCAAAGCTGTGCCCAGGACACCATATGTGAATTGATTGCCCCCATATATCTTCAGAGTTTGTTCTGTTAGGTCACCTAAACTGGGATATGCTTAACACCCCGGGCCGTCCTACAATCCACGCTAGATGCCCTCAATCTCACACAAATTATCAAGCAACCCATCAGGTACAACCCGAAATCCGTAAACATTCGCACCCTTATAGATATTATCCTGACCAACTTGCCCTCCAAATACACCTCTGCTGTTTTCAATCAGGATCTCAGCGATCACTGCCTCATTGCCTGCATCTGTTATTGGTTCACAGTCAAACGACCACCCCTCATCACTGTCAAACGCTCCATAAAACACTTCTGCGAGCAGGCCTTTCTAAATCGACCTGGCCCGGGTATCCTGGAAGGATATTGACCTCATCCCATCAGTAGAAGAGGCCTGGTTGTTCTTTAAATGTATATTCCTCACCATCTTAAATAAGCATGTCCCTTTCAAAAATGTAGAACTAAGAAAATATATAGTCCTTGGTTCACTCCAGACCTGACTGCCCTCGACCAGCACAAAAACATCCTGTGGCGTACTGCGCTAGCATCGAATAGTCCCCGCGATATGCAATTTTTCAGAGAAGTCGGGAACCAATACACACTGTCAGTTAGGAAAGCAAAGGCTAACTTTATCAAACAGAAATTTGCATCCTATCGCTCTAACTCCAAAAGTTTTGGGACACTTAAGTCCATGGAGAATAAGAGCACCTCCTCCCAGCTGTCCACTGCACTGGGGCTAGGAAACACTGTCACCACCGATAAATCCACGATAATCGAGAATTTCAATAAGCTTTTCTCTACGGCTGGCCACGCTTTTTTCCTGGCTACCCCAACCCTGGCCAACAGCTCCGCACCCCCCGCAGCTACTTGCCCATGCCTCCCCAGCTTCTCCATCACCCAAATCCAGATAGCTGATGTTCTGAAAGATCTGTAAAACCTGGACCTGTACAAATCAGCTGGGCTAGACAATCTGGACCCTCTCTTTCTAAAATTATCCACCACCATTGTTGCAACCCCTATTACTAGTCTGTTCAACCTCTTTTTTGTGTCGTCCGAGATTCCTAAAGATTGGAAAGCTTCCGTGGTCATCCCCCTCTTCAAAGGGGGTGACACTCCAGACCCAAACTGTTACAGACCTATATCCATCCTGTCCTGCCTTTCTAAAGTCTTCGAAAGCCAAGTTAACCTCTCTTGTGT
Organism: Oncorhynchus mykiss; assembly: GCF_013265735.2. Classification (NCBI taxonomy): domain Eukaryota; kingdom Metazoa; phylum Chordata; class Actinopteri; order Salmoniformes; family Salmonidae; genus Oncorhynchus; species Oncorhynchus mykiss. Next base: position 134,877 of record NW_023493796.1, read on the forward strand.
ATGTGGGACGCTGCGTCCCACCTCGCCAACAGCCAGTGAAATTGCAGGGCGCCAAATTCAAACCACAAAAAACCCTCAATTAAAATTCCTCAAACATACAAGTATTATACACCATTTTAAAGATAAACTTCTTGTTAATCCAACCACTGTGTCCGATTTCAAAAAGGTGTTACGAGGAAAGAACACCATGCGAAAATCTGACGACAGCGTCCCGCTTACAAAACACATGAAAATTAAATGAAAATTATTTTTCAACCAGGCAGGTGCGACACAAACTTAAGAAATAGCAACAAAATTAATCACTTACCTTTCATCTTCATCTGGTGGCACTCACAAGAGTCCCTGTTACATAGTAAATGTTCGATAAAGACCCTCTTTATGCCCAACAACCTCAGTTTAAATGTGCGCGTTATGTTCAGTAATGCACTGTCTCAAACAACTTCTGGTGAAATTGCAGAGAGCCAAATCAAACTACAGAAATACTCATCACAAACATTGATAAAATATACAAGTGTTATACATAGGCTGTGTCAGATTTCAAAAAGGATTTACGGCGAAAGCATACCATGCGATTTTCTGAGTGCAGCTCTCAGCTATCAAAACATTACATACAGTTAGTTACCAGCCAAGAGGATGAGTCAACAAAAGTCAGAAATAGCGATAAAATTAATCACTTACTTTTGATGATCTTCATATGGTTGCCCTCACAGGACTCCCAGTAGAACAATAAATGTTTGTTTTGTTAGAAAAAGTTCCTCTTTATGTCCAAAAACCTCCGTTTGGTTTGCGCGTTTTGTTCAGTTATCAACTAGATCCAGTGCGCACACAACAGTCAGATGAAAAGTCTAAATAATATAGGTAAAGTTCTTAAAAACATGTCAAACGATGTCTATAATCAATCCTCAGGATGTTTTTAGCATAAATATGCAATAATATTTAATCTAGCCTACAATCATCGATGTTACTACTAATGTGAAAACAAGACAAAATATGACTATTCATTCTCATTTTAAGGCAAATGTCAAATAATTTTAACATTCATTACATAACATCATGGCTACGCTGTTGGCATCACTTTTTTACAGTGGATTACCACTGTAGTGGTCTTTTGATCATCTGTCTGACTTTGTTGTTCACACAGGAGAGATACGGGACTATTGTGAATCCTCTGGGGAGCAACAACAGCCTCATGATGCTGAAGAGGCAGAGGAGAGTCCCTCTAGATCAGAACACCTCAATAAACACCTGCAGAGATCCACAGGGAAGAGAAATCTCTGCTGCTCTGACTGTGGGATGAGATTCACCTCATCAGGCATTAAAATTCATCAGAGAACACACACAGGAACCTTATAGTTTTGATCAATGTGGGAAGAGTTGGGGTCAATCTGGAGATCTGACAGTGCACCAGAGAACACACACAGGAGAGAAACCTTATAGCTGTGATCAATGTGGGAAGAGTTTTCGTCAATCTTGCCATCTGACTCAACACCAGAGAATCCACACAGGAGAGACATCTTATAGCTGTGATCAATGTGGGAAGAGTTTTGGTCAATCTTGCCATCTGACTCAACACCAGAGAATCCACACAGGAGAGACATCTTATAGGTGTGATCAATGTGACAAGAGATACTCTGAAAAAAGATCTTTGATCAATCATCAGAAAATACATACAGTGCCTTGCGAAAGTATTTGGCCCCCTTGAAATTTGCGACCTTTTGCCACATTTCAGGCTTCAAACATAAAGATATAAGACTGTATTTTTTTGTGAAGAATCAGCAACAAGTGGGACACAATCATGAAGTGGAACGACATTTATTGGATATTTCAAACTTTTTTAACAAATCAAAAACTGAAAAATTGGGCGTGCAAAATTATTCAGCCCCCTTACGTTAATATTTTGTAGCGCCACCTTTTGCTGCGATTACAGCTGTAAGTCGCTTGGGGTATGTCTCTATCAGTTTTGCACATCGAGAGACTGACATTTTTTCCCATTCCTCCTTGCAAAACAGCTCGAGCTCAGTGAGGTTGGATGGAGAGCATTTGTGAACAGCAGTTTTCAGTTCTTTCCACAGATTCTCGATTGGATTCAGGTCTGACTTGGCCATTCTATCACCTGGATATGTGTATTTTTGAACCATTCCATTGTAGATTTTGCTTTATGTTTTGGATCATTGTCTTGTTGGAAGACAAATCTCCGTCCCAGTCTCAGGTCTTTTGCAGACTCCATCAGGTTTTCTTCCAGAATGGTCCTGTATTTGGCTCCATCCATCTTCCCATCAATTTTAACCATCTTCCCTGTCCCTGCTGAAGAAAAGCAGGGCCAAACCATGATGCTGCCACCACCATGTTTGACAGTGGGGATGGTGTGTTGCTTTTACGCCAAACATAACGTTTTGCATTGTTGCCAAAAAGTTCAATTTTGGTTTCATCTGACCAGAGCACCTTCTTCCACATGTTTGGTGTGTCTCCCAGGTGGCTTGTGGCAAACTTTAAACGACACTTTTTATGGATATCTTTAAGAAATGGCTTTCTTCTTGCCACTCTTCCATAAAGGCCAGATTTGTGCAATATACGACTGATTGTTGTCCTATGGACAGAGTCTCCCACCTCAGCTGTAGATATCTGCAGTGTGAGTGATCATGGGCCTCTTGGCTGCATCTCTGATCAGTCTTCTCCTTGTATGAGCTGAAAGTTTAGAGGGACGGCCAGGTGTTGGTAGATTTGCAGTGGTCTGATACTCCTTCCATTTCAATATTATCGCTTGCACAGTGCTCCTTGGGATGTTTAAAGCTTAGGAAATCTTTTTGTATCCAAATCCGGCTTTAAACTTCTTCACAACAGTATCTCGAACCTGCCTGGTGTATTCCTTGTTCTTCATGATGCTCTCTGCGCTTTTAACGGACCTCTGAGACTATCACAGTGCAGGTGCATTTATACGGAGACTTGATTACACACAGGCGGATTGTATTTATCATCATTAGTCATTTAGGTCAACATTGGATCATTCAGAGATCATCACTGAACTACTGGAGAGAGTTTTCTGCACTGAAAGTAAAGGGGCTGAATAATTTTGCACGCCCAATTTTTCAGTTTTTGATTTGTTAAAAAAGTTTGAAATATCCAATAAATGTTGTTCCACTTCATGATTGTGTCCCACTTGTTGTTGATTCTTCACAAAAAAATACAGTTTTATATCTTTATGTTTGAAGCCTGAAATGTGGCAAAAGGTCGCAAAGTTCAAAGGGGCCGAATACTTTCGCAAGGCAAAGCTGATATCTCAAAGTGCTGGGGACAGCACGGACTGGGGACAGCAAGGAGTCATCATGCCAGGTAGTCCTGAGGCATGGTCCTAGGGCTCAGGTCCTCCTCCTCCGAGAGAGAGAATTAGAGAGAGCATACTTAAATTCACACAAGACATCGGATAAGACAGGAGAAGAACTACTGCAGCATAAATACTGGAGGCTGAGACAGGAGGGGTCAGGAAAAACTGTGGCCCCATCCGATGATACCCCCGGACAGGGCCAAACAGGAAGGATATAACCCCACCCACTTTGCCAAAGCACAGCCCCCACACCACTAGAGGGATATCTTCAAACACCAACTTACCATCCTGAGACAAGGCCGAGTATAGCTCACAAAGATCTCCGCCATGGCACAACCCAAGGGGGGGCGCCAACCCAGACAAGAAGATCACATCAGTGACTCAACCCACTCAAGTGATGCCTCCTAGGGACGGCATGATAGAGCACCAGTAAGCCAGTGACTTAGTCCCTGTAATAGGGTTAGAGGCAGAGAATCCCAGTGGAGAGAGGGGAACAGGCCAGGCAGAGACAGCAAGGGCGGTTCGTTGCTCCAGAGCCTTTCCGTTCACCTTCACACTCCTGGGCCAGACTACACTCAATCATATGACCCACTGAAGAGATGAGTCTTCAGTAAAGACTTAAAAGTTGAGACCGAGTCTGCATCTCTCACATTGGTAGGCAGACCATTCCATAAACATGGAGCTATATAGGAGAAAGCCCTGCCTCCAGCTGTTTGCTTAGAAATTCTAGGGACAATTAGGAGGCCTGCGTCTTGTGACCGTAGCGTACGTGTAGGTATGTACGGCAGGACCAAATCGGAAAGATAGGTAGGAGCAAGCCCATGTAATGCTTTGTAGGTTAGCAGTAAAACCTTGAAATCAGCCCTTGCCTTAACAGGAAGCCAGTGTAGGGAGGCTAGCACTGGAGTAATATGATCATTTTTTTTTGTTCTAGTCAGGATTCTAGCAGCCATATTTAGCACTAACTGAAGTTTATTTAGTGCTTTATCCAGGTAGCCGGAAAGTAGAGCATTGCAGTAGTCTAACCTAGAAGTAACAAAAGCATGGATACATTTTTCTGCATTATTTTTGGACAGGAAGTTTCTGATTTTTGCAATGTTACGTAGATGGAAAAAACAGCTGTCCTTGAAATGGTCTTGATATGTTCTTCAAAAGAGAGATCAGGGTCCAGAGTAACGCCGAGGTCCTTCACAGTTTTATTTGAGACGACTGTACAACCATTAAGATTAATTGTCAGATTCAACAGAAGATCTCTTTGTTTCTTGGGACCTAGAACAAGTATCTCTTTTTTGTCCGAGTTTAAAAGTAGAAAGTTTGCAGCCATCCACTTCCTTATGTCTGAAACACAGGTTTCTAGCGAGGGCAATATTGGGGCTTCACCATGTTTCATTGAAATGTACAGTTGATTTGTCAGAGGTCAAACCATTCACAGAGACAAACTGATATCTTTCCGACAGAAAAGATCTAAACCAGGCCAGAACTTGTCCGTGTAGACCAATTTGGGTTTCCAATCTCTCCAAAATAATGTGGTGATCGATGTTATCAAAAGCAGCACTAAGATCTAGGAGCACGAGGACAGATTCAGAGCCTCGGTCTGACGCCATTAAAAGGTAATTTTCCAACTTCACAAGTGCAGTCTCAGTGCTATGATGGGGTCTAGAACCAGACTGAAGCATTTCGTATTTCAACAGCTATTTCTACAATTTTGAGAGGAATGGAAGATTCGATATAGGCCAATAGTTTTTTATATTTTCTGGGTCAAGGTTTGGCTTTTTCAAGAGAGGCTTTATTACTGCCACTTTTAGTGAGTTTGGGACACATCCGGTGGATAGAGAGCCGTTTATTATGTTCAACATAGGAGGTACAAGCACAGGAAGCAGCTCTTTCAGTAGTTTAGTTGGAATAGGGTCCAGTATGCAGCTTGAAGGTTTAGAGGCCATGATTATTTTCATCATTGTGTCAAGAGATATAGTACTAAAACACTTAATTGTCTCTCTTGATCCTAGGTCCTGGCAGAGTTGTGGAGACTCAGGACAGCTGAGCTTTGGAAGGATACGCAGATTTAAAGAGTCCTTAATTTGCTTTCTAATGATCATGATCTTTTCCTCAAAGAAGTTCATGAATTTTTACTGCTGAAGTGAAAGCCATCCTCACTTGGGGAATGCTGCTTTTTAGTTAGCTTTGAGACAGTATCAAAAATAAATGTAAGGTCCCTCTTAGTATGAAAAACAGTATCACTTTTCAAGCCTGCTGAAGGCGTGGTGGAGTGGTAAACACCACCCCCGGCTCTACCAGGGGCTTGAGGTGGTCTCCCACAGCTCTGCTTTTGTCATGTTCTGTGGCCTTGCTGTTCCATTTCTTGACTGCCCCTGCAACACAGAAAGAAACACATTTAGTCATATTATATACAGTGGGGAGAACGAGTATTTGATACACTGCCGATTTTGCAGGTTTTCCTACTTACAAAGCATGTAGAGGTCTGCAATCTTTATCATAGGTACACTTCAACTGTGAGAGACGGACTCTAAAACAAAAATCCAGAAAATCACATTGTATGATTTTCAAGTACTTCATTTGCATTTTATTGCATGACATACAAGTATTTGATCACCTACAAACCAGTAAGAATTCCGGCTCTCACAGACCTGTTAGTTTTTCTTTAAGAAGCCCTCCTGTTCGCCACTCATTACCTGTATTAACTGCACCTGTTTGAACTCGTTACCTGTAAAAAAGACACCTGTCCACACACTCAATCAAACAGACTCCAACCTCTCCTCTTCCTTCCTCTGTTTTTATAATGCACAGCAGATGTGCATTGAAGTAAAGATTGAACTTGTATTTATAACACTTGGATAATGAGCTTTTCAATAAAGCGTTTCACATTCTCTACTGGTTGAAATGAAGTGTAATGTGCTGAAATACTCCAGGCCATTAGATATTGAGATGAACCCGTGTTCAAGTATTTACATGATGCATAGGAAGTGTAGTGTACGTTTTTTTAAATTAGATTTCTGTATATATGAATTAACTAGTTAAATCCTGTTTCTAGTCTATTACTTACAATGTGTAAACATTGATGTCCCATGACCAAGATTGATAAACACTGTTGAAGTGTATAATTGTAATACATACATGCAGACACAGCATCATTCAAAGACTGGAATTTGATACTCATGGTATTGGATATGACTGAAAAATTATCTCAAAGACATTCATACCTAAACTGCACCTTTATTTGCCAAGGTAGAGTACATGATCAGTGAATATATTAAATGTACAGGCTACAATGTGGGGATCTCATGCATGGTAATAACGCGTATATACGTCTTGCATCCTTGGCACAACATTATATTAATTTCTACTCAGTCCATAGGTTTCATTAATGTCATTCAGGCTGTTTTGAAGTTGATACAACTGGCTATGATAGCTGAGGTTCATATCTAGGTTCTTAACTAATATGTATACCAAAAATGTGGGTCCATACACAGATCGGCTAGATAGCTAGCTACACATCCATAGGCATACAGGTATTTTAATCATCCACTGCAAAATAAGCAAGAACATAGCTAGCTACGTGATGTCATCTATCTGCATGGCAAATATTAGCAAGGAAAACGTACAAAATTGTACATTCAATTTCCAGTAAATTCTTCAGTTAGCTAGATTCTATACATTCACTGTTTCACAAAATTGCATCCTGGTTTGCTGGTTGTTTCAGGAGTCCCTAAAACAACCAGAATTACAATTTCATACTCATGTCACAACACCCATAAAGCTAGCCAGCTAGCTGGCTAATGTTAGCTAGCCAGCTAGCTGGTTAATGTTAGCTAGTCAGCTAGCTTGCTAAATAAAGATTTTCGTAAATTAACTTTATGATTAAAAACTTCTTGCTCCTACTTGAGACGCAGACGTCTCAAGTAGGCACCTGGAAATGCAAATGCGCTACGCTAAATGCTAAATGTACTCGTTAAAACTCAAACGTTCATTAAAATACACATGCAGGGTATTGAATTAAAGCTACACTCGTTGTGAATCTAGCCAACAAGTCAGATTTTTAAAATGCTTTTCGGCGAAAGCATGAGAAGCTATTATCTGATAGCATGCAACACCCCAAAATGCCTGAAGGCGACGTAAACAAAATAATTAGCGTAGCCGGCGCTACACAAAAACGCAGAAATAAAATATAAAACATTCATTACCTTTGATGATATTATTTGTTGGCACTCCTATATGTCCCATAAACATCACAAATTGGTCTTTTTCCCGATTAAATCCGTCCATGAATGCCCAAAATATCCATTTGTATAGCCTGTCTGCATCAGGAAAAAAGCTCCAACACGCAACGTCATGTTTAAAAATTATATAAGTTGCCTATATTCTTTGACAAAACACTTCAACTTACTTTTATAACCCAACTTTAGGTATTTGTAAACGTTAATAAGCGATCAAATTGATCACTGGGCGATCTGTATTCAATAGCAGCTACACAAGAAAACAGTGTCCATTTTTCAATCTTCCAAAATCGATTGAGGTAGGCTGGATGGAATGACGGATCTATTGGTAATGTCTCAAATAATTTTTGTCACTGAAAATGACGTTTTTGGCAACATCGTGTGGAAGCTGTAGGAATTGCACCCGTCTCCATATTAAATTTGGTTTCCTTTAAACAATCCATGAAAGGGGGCGCATGGATACTGTTTTCAGATTTCAGTGACCAGTTTTTATTGCGCTTTTCGATGAAACACACGCTCTGTTATAGTCACAGCCGTGATTTAACCAGTTTTAGAAACTTCAGTGTTTTCTATCCACACATACTAATCATATGCATGTACTATATTCCTGGCATGAGTAGCAGGACGCTGAAATGTTGCGCGATTTTTAACAGAATGTTCGAAAAAGGAGGGGGTAGGATGATTAAAAAAAATGCATAATCATTTGTCTCTAACATTCCTGGCAACTGTGCATGTTTTTGCATGATTCGTTATGATGTTATAATTCCTTACATTTGCCTACATCCTAGTATTTCTGTCCGCCATCTTTGATCCAGTTCAGTTCTGTGTAGGGGTACCCCTCTCTCCTAGTATTTCTGTCCGCCATCTTTGATCCAGTTCAGTTCTGTGTAGGGGTACCCCTCACTCCTAGTATTTCTGTCCGCCGTCTTTGCTGAAGAAAGTCTCACAGTCACTTGTACAGCAGCAGCCTCCCCCGGTCCTAGTGCCGGCCCGGTAAGATGTTTAAGATGCGATGGAACGGTTAACGAAAAATATAAATCACAGAAAAAATATATTGACTGATATTGATTTATTTAGGGGGGGTTAATTAATATTTTAGGACTAGCGTCGTCTCCGATTCCTACCCTTTAACTTTTTGTCTGAAAATTAAATATACATTTTACTCAACTGTGTTACCCACTCCAGTCAACAGATGGCGGTGTGGGAATTTACGGCAATGCTGTTAGTGTGACGTAAAATCTTGTGGACGGAACGCTTATTTTTTTTTTTACATTTCTGGGATTTTTTATTATAGCTCATGAAACATGGGACCAACACTTTACATGTTGTTTATATTTCTGGTTATTATAATTTAAGAGCTTTGAAAAAATTAATCCAGATGTGCAAATTTGACACATACCTGACTGAAAGTTGTATTAACTACCAAAGGGGCTTGGCTTCTACAAAGTATTTATCTCAGTAAATGAGATCTATTTCATTTTCAATGTTGCTAAAACTTAAAATAAACATGCTTTCATTATGTCACTGAGGTATTTGCACAGAGATGGTTGAGAAATATTTGAACCATTCTGAAATCAGGCTGATTTAAAAAATAAATTGTGGAGTAAGTCAAGGGGTTGAATACTTCGAAGGCACTGTGCATGACAAATATTTTCTCTTACAAACCAATATGGTATAGACAGATGGAAAGTAACGATGAAAATGTGTTATTAACCACAAACGACAGCTTTGTTTTTATTTAAAAAATGGGTTTTAACAGTTCCATTTTTCAGTACAAAGCATTTGAAGCCCTGCCAATCAAACAAGTCAAAATGAAAATGTGAAAATCGGGGGAAAAGTATGATTTCCCCCTGTCCAAAAATAACATACATATTTTATCCTTCTCTAATTATGGGAAATATTACACTAACGAGAAAAAAAAAAATACCAATCACTCATCGTTAGCCAATAGTAATGTAAAAATTATCAATGTGAAGTCCTGTTGGTCAGGTTAGTCCGAACACACGTCGTCGAACAGAGTCCAGTCCGAACACACGCCTCCACAGTTCCGATCAACAAGATGGCGTCTGTCTACTCTATGCAGTCTTCTGCTGGCCCTTCTTCCCAATCAGGGACTTGTGGATGTGGGGGATCACACCGCCTCCAGCTATGGTGGCCTTGACGAGGGAGTCCAACTCCTCGTCTCCACGGATAGCGAGCTGCAAGTGGCGGGGAGTGATACGCTTTACCTTCAGATCTTTAGAGGCATTACCAGCCAACTCTAGTACCTCAGCGGTGAGATACTCAAGGATGGCAGCACTATATACAGCCGCTGTGGCTCCGACACGTCTGTGGCTGGTAGTGCGGGTCTTTAAGTGCCTGTGGATACGCCCCACTGGAAACTGCTGTCCAGCTCTCTGGGAGCGTGACACAGCTTTCGCCTTGGCCTTACCACTGTCTTTTCCTGCCTTACTGCCAGCCATTTCAGCGTTTTGCTATTTGGTTGAGGAACTGAGGAGCTCTGAAACAATTTCGGAACACTTCTGTCAACAGCAGCAACAGTTAGTCAGACACCTCGGTAGCTTGCTAGACAAAATAGCCGAACCAGTAAAGCTCTTTAGACGCTTTCGTGTATATTAGCCACTGTGTTTTAAACCCACTTCTGTCGTCTAGTTAGTTATCCGATTTAATTTCATATTTACGGTGTTGTTATTAGTCAGTTAGCGGGCTGGATAAGTTAGCATTAGTCTAGCTAACATCCCCGACCATGAGTTCACTGAGCTACTCTCCTCCTGCTAAAGAAGAGGATGATATCACAGTAAAATAAGAAGTAGAGGTTAGGCTGTTACAGTGAAAGAAGAAGAGAAAGACGTTTCAGTGAAAGAGGAGGAAGATGCGTTCAGAGTGAAAGAGGAGGATGGGGAGATTACTGTCACATCCAAATAGGAGGAAACTGGATATCTGGGCCCGGTTTCCCAAACGCATCTTAAGGCATCCAATGGTTCTAACAATGAACTTAGCCATAAGATGGTTTTGAGAAACCGTTCCCTGATTAACACTAGTAAGTACTGTCTTAAAAACAGAGACACAA